>NW_027411854.1:0-121073 GCF_047663935.1 Musca autumnalis
AACTTTTGTATGGGAAAAGTCATCTCCGGTGAACTTTTGTATTGGGAAAGACATCTCCGGTGAACTTTTGTATGGGAAAAGTCATCTCCGGTGAACTTTTGTATTGGGAAAGTCATCTCCGGTGAACTTTTGTATGGGAAAAGTCATCTCCGGTGAACTTTTGTATTGGGAAAGTCATGCCCGGTGAACTTTTGTATTGGGAAAGTCATGCCCGGTGAACTTTTGTATTGGGAAAGTCATCTCCGGTGAACTTTTGTATTGGGAAAGTCATCTCCGGTGAACTTTTGTATGGGAAAAGTCATCTCCGGTGAACTTTTGTATTGGGAAAGTCATCTCCGGTGAACTTTTGTATGGGAAAAGTCATCTCCGGTGAACTTTTGTATTGGGAAAGTCATCTCCGGTGAACTTTTGTATGGGAAAAGTCATCTCCGGTGAACTTTTGTATGGGAAAAGTCATCTCCGGTGAACTTTTGTATTGGGAAAGTCATCTCCGGTGAACTTTTATATTGGGAAAGTCATGCCCGGTGAACTTTTGTATTGGGAAAGTCATCTCCGGTGAACTTTTGTATTGGGAAAGTCATCTCCGGTGAACTTTTGTATTGGGAAAGTCATCTCCGGTGAACTTTTGTATGGGAAAAGTCATCTCCGGTAAACTTTTGTATTGGGAAAGTCATGCCCGGTGAACTTTTGTATTGGGAAAGTCATCTCCGGTGAACTTTTGTATGGGAAAAGTCATCTCCGGTGAACTTTTGTATTGGGAAAGTCATCTCCGGTGAACTTTTGTATGGGAAAAGTCATCTCCGGTGAACTTTTGTATTGGGAAAGTCATGCCCGGTGAACTTTTGTATTGGGAAAGTCATCTCCGGTGAACTTTTGTATGGGAAAAGTCATCTCCGGTGAACTTTTGTATTGGGAAAGTCGTCTCCGGTGAACTTTTGTATGGGAAAAGTCATCTCCGGTGAACTTTTGTATTGGGAAAGTCATCTCCGGTGAACTTTTGTATTGGGAAAGTCATGCCCGGTGAACTTTTGTATGGGAAAAGTCATCTCCGGTGAACTTTTGTATTGGGAAAGTCATGCCCGGTGAACTTTTGTATTGGGAAAGTCATCTCCGGTGAACTTTTGTATTGGGAAAGTCATCTCCGGTGAACTTTTGTATTGGGAAAGTCATGCCCGGTGAACTTTTGTTTTGGGAAAGTCATGCCCGGTGAACTTTTGTATTGGGAAAGTCATGCCCGGTGAACTTTTGTATTGGGAAAGTCATGCCCGGTGAACTTTTGTATGGGAAAAGTCATCTCCTGTGAACTTTTGTATTGGGAAAGTCATCTCCGGTGAACTTTTGTATGGGAAAGTCATCTCCGGTGAACGTTTGTATTGGGAAAGTCATCTCCGGTGAACTTTTGTATGGGAAAAGTCATCTCCGGTGAACTTTTGTATTGGGAAAGTCATCTCCGGTGAACTTTTGTATGGGAAAAGTCATCTCCGGTGAACTTTTGTATTGGGAAAGTCATCTCCGGTGAACTTTTGTATTGGGAAAGTCATGCCCGGTGAACTTTTGTATTGGGAAAGTCATCTCCGGTGAACTTTTGTATGGGAAAAGTCATCTCCGGTGAACTTTTGTATTGGGAAAGTCATCTCCGGTGAACTTTTGTATGGGAAAAGTCATCTCCGGTGAACTTTTGTATTGGGAAAGTCATCTCCGGTGAACTTTTGTATGGGAAAAGTCATCTCCGATGAACTTTTGTATGGGAAAAGTCATCTCCGGTGAACTTTTGTATGGGAAAAGTCATCTCCGGTGAACTTTTGTATTGGGAAAGTCATCTCCGGTGAACTTTTGTATTGGGAAAGTCATCTCCGGTGAACTTTTGTATTGGGAAAGTCATCTCCGGTGAACTTTTGTATGGGAAAAGTCATCTCCGGTGAACTTTTGTATTGGGAAAGTCATCTCCGGTGAACTTTTGTATGGGAAAAGTCATGCCCGGTGAACTTTTATATTGGGAAAGTCATCTCCGGTGAACTTTTGTATTGGGAAAGTCATGCCCGGTGAACTTTTGTATTGGGAAAGTCATGCCCGGTGAACTTTTATATTGGGAAAGTCATCTCCGGTGAACTTTTGTATTGGGAAAGTCATCTCCGGTGAACTTTTGTATGGGAAAAGTCATCTCCGGTGAACTTTTGTATTGGGAAAGTCACTTCCGGTGAACTTTTGTATTGGGAAAGTCATGCCCGGTGAACTTTTGTATGGGAAAAGTCATCTCCGGTGAACTTTTGTATTGGGAAAGTCATGCCCGGTGAACTTTTGTATTGGGAAAGTCATCTCCGGTGAACTTCTGTATGGGAAAAGTCATCTCCGGTGAACTTTTGTATGGGAAAAGTCATCTCCGGTGAACTTTTGTATGGGAAAAGTCATCTCCGGTGAACTTTTATATTGGGAAAGTCATCTCCGGTGAACTTTTGTATGGGAAAAGTCATCTCCGGTGAACTTTTGTATTGGGAAAAGTCATCTCCGGTGAACTTTTGTATTGGGAAAGTCATCTCCGGTGAACTTTTGTATTGGGAAAAGTCATCTCCGGTGAACTTTTGTATTGGGAAAGTCATCTCCGGTGAACTTTTGTATGGGAAAAGTCATCTCCGGTGAACTTTTGTACTGGGAAAGTCATGCCCGGTGAACTTTTGTATTGGGAAAGTCATGCCCGGTGAACTTTTGTATTGGGAAAGTCATCTCCGGTGAACTTTTGTATTGGGAAAGTCAT
The DNA here is from genome assembly GCF_047663935.1 of Musca autumnalis. Taxonomy (NCBI): domain Eukaryota; kingdom Metazoa; phylum Arthropoda; class Insecta; order Diptera; family Muscidae; genus Musca; species Musca autumnalis. The sequence continues at coordinate 2,753 of NW_027411854.1, forward strand.
GCCCGGTGAACTTTTGTATTGGGAAAGTCATGCCCGGTGAACTTTTGTATGGGAAAAGTCATCTCCGGTGAACTTTTGTATTGGGAAAGTCATGCCCGGTGAACTTTTATATTGGGAAAGTCATCTCCGGTGAACTTTTGTATTGGGAAAGTCATCTCCGGTGAACTTTTGTATGGGAAAAGTCATCTCCGGTGAACTTTTGTATTGGGAAAGTCATCTCCGGTGAACTTTTGTATGGGAAAAGTCATCTCCGGTGAACTTTTGTATTGGGAAAGTCATCTCCGGTGAACTTTTGTATTGGGAAAGTCATCTCCGGTGAACTTTTGTATGGGAAAAGTCATCTCCGGTGAACTTTTGTATGGGAAAAGTCATCTCCGGTGAACTTTTGTATGGGAAAAGTCATCTCCGGTGAACTTTTGTATGGGAAAAGTCATCTCCGGTGAACTTTTGTATGGGAAAAGTCATCTCCGGTGAACTTTTGTATTGGGAAAGTCATCTCCGGTGAACTTTTGTATGGGAAAAGTCATCTCCGGTGAACTTTTGTATTGGGAAAGTCATCTCCGGTGAACTTTTGTATGGGAAAAGTCATCTCCGGTGAACTTTTGTATTGGGAAAGTCATCTCCGGTGAACTTTTGTATGGGAAAAGTCATCTCCGGTGAACTTTTGTATTGGGAAAGTAATCTCCGGTGAACTTTTGTATTGGGAAAGTCATCTCCGGTGAACTTTTGTATTGGGAAAGTCATCTCCGGTGAACTTTTGTATTGGGAAAGTCATCTCCGGTGAACTTTTGTATGGGAAAAGTCATCTCCGGTGAACTTTTGTATTGGGAAAGTCATCTCCGGTGAACTTTTGTATGGGAAAAGTCATCTCCGGTGAACTTTTGTATTGGGAAAGTCATCTCCGGTGAACTTTTGTATGGGAAAAGTCATCTCCGGTGAACTTTTGTATTTGGAAAGTCATCTCCGGTGAACTTTTGTATGGGAAAAATCATCTTCGGTGAACTTTTGTATTGGGAAAGTCATGCCCGGTGAACTTTTGTATTGGGAAAGTCATGCCCGGTGAACTTTTGTATTGGGAAAGTCATGCCCGGTGAACTTTTATATTGGGAAAGTCATCTCCGGTGAACTTTTGTATTGGGAAAGTCATCTCCGGTGAACTTTTGTATGGGAAAAGTCATCTCCGGTGAACTTTTGTATTGGGAAAGTCATCTCCGGTGAACTTTTGTATTGGGAAAGTCATGCCCGGTGAACTTTTATATTGGGAAAGTCATCTCCGGTGAACTTTTGTATTGGGAAAGTCATCTCCGGTGAACTTTTGTATTGGGAAAGTCATCTCCGCTGAACTTTTGTATGGGAAAGTCATCTCCGGTGAACTTTTGTATGGGAAAAGTCATCTCCGGTGAACTTTTGTATTGGGAAAGTCATCTCCGGTGAACTTTTGTATGGGAAAAGTCATCTCCGGTGAACTTTTGTATTGGGAAAGTCATCTCCGGTGAACTTTTGTATGGGAAAAGTCATCTCCGGTGAACTTTTGTATTGGGAAAGTCATCTCCGGTGAACTTTTGTATTGGGAAAGTCATCTCCGGTGAACTTTTGTATTGGGAAAGTCATCTCCGGTGAACTTTTGTATGGGAAAAGTCATCTCCGGTGAACTTTTGTATTGGGAAAGTCATCTCCGGTGAACTTTTGTATGGGAAAAGTCATCTCCGGTGAACTTTTGTATTGGGAAAGTCATCTCCGGTGAACTTTTGTATGGGAAAAGTCATCTCCGGTGAACTTTTGTATTTGGAAAGTCATCTCCGGTGAACTTTTGTATGGGAAAAATCATCTTCGGTGAACTTTTGTATTGGGAAAGTCATGCCCGGTGAACTTTTGTATTGGGAAAGTCATGCCCGGTGAACTTTTGTATTGGGAAAGTCATGCCCGGTGAACTTTTATATTGGGAAAGTCATCTCCGGTGAACTTTTGTATTGGGAAAGTCATCTCCGGTGAACTTTTGTATGGGAAAAGTCATCTCCGGTGAACTTTTGTATTGGGAAAGTCATCTCCGGTGAACTTTTGTATTGGGAAAGTCATGCCCGGTGAACTTTTATATTGGGAAAGTCAGCTCCGGAGAACTTTTGTATTGGGAAAGTCATCTCCGGTGAACTTTTGTATTGGGAAAGTCATCTCCGCTGAACTTTTGTATGGGAAAGTCATCTCCGGTGAACTTTTGTATGGGAAAAGTCATCTCCGGTGAACTTTTGTATGGGAAAAGTCATCTCCGGTGAACTTTTGTATGGGAAAAGTCATCTCCGGTGAACTTTTGTATTGGGAAAGTCATCTCCGGTGAACTTTTGTATGGGAAAAGTCATCTCCGGTGAACTTTTGTATTGGGAAAGTCATCTCCGGTGAACTTTTGTATTGGGAAAGTCATCTCCGGTGAACTTTTGTATTGGGAAAGTCATCTCCGGTGAACTTTTGTATTGGGAAAGTCATCTCCGGTGAACTTTTGTATGGGAAAAGTCATCTCCGGTGAACTTTTGTATGGGAAAAGTCATCTCCGGTGAACTTTTGTATGGGAAAAGTCATCTCCGGTGAACTTTTGTATGGGAAAAGTCATCTTCGGTGAACTTTTGTATTGGGAAAGTCATCTCCGGTGAACTTTTGTATTGGGAAAGTCATCTCCGGTGAACTTTTGTATTGGGAAAGTCATCTCCGGTGAACTTTTGTATGGGAAAAGTCATCTCCGGTGAACTTTTGTATTGGGAAAGTCATCTCCGGTGAACTTTTGTATTGGGAAAGTCATGCCCGGTGAACTTTTGTATTGGGAAAGTCATCTCCGGTGAACTTTTGTATTGGGAAAGTCATCTCCGGTGAACTTTTGTATTGGGAAAGTCATCTCCGGTGAACTTTTGTATGGGAAAAGTCATCTCCGGTGAACTTTTGTATTGGGAAAGTCATCTCCGGTGAACTTTTGTATTGGGAAAGTCATCTCCGGTGAACTTTTGTATGGGAAAAGTCACCTCCGGTGAACTTTTGTATTGGGAAAGTCATCTCCGGTGAACTTTTGTATGGGAAAAGTCATCTCCGGTGAACTTTTGTATTGGGAAAGTCATGCCCGGTGAACTTTTGTATTGGGAAAGTCATGCCCGGTGAACTTTTGTATGGGAAAAGTCATCTCCGGTGAACTTTTGTATTGGGAAAGTCATCTCCGGTGAACTTTTGTATTGGGAAAGTCATCTCCGGTGAACTTTTGTATGGGAAAAGTCATCTCCGGTGAACTTTTGTATTGGGAAAGTCATCTCCGGTGAACTTTTGTATGGGAAAAGTCATCTCCGGTGAACTTTTGTATTGGGAAAGTCATCTCCGGTGAACTTTTGTATGGGAAAAGTCATCTCCGGTGAACTTTAGTATTGGGAAAGTCATGCCCGGTGAACTTTTGTATTGGGAAAGTCATGCCCGGTGAACTTTTGTATGGGAAAAGTCATCACCGGTGAACTTTTGTATGGGAAAAGTCATCTCCGGTGAACTTTTGTATGGGAAAAGTCATCTCCGGTGAACTTTTGTATGGGAAAAGTCATCTCCGGTGAACTTTTGTATTGGGAAAGTCATCTCCGGTGAACTTTTGTATGGGAAAAGTCATCTCCGGTGAACTTTTGTATTGGGAAAGTCATCTCCGGTGAACTTTTGTATGGGAAAAGTCATCTCCGGTGAACTTTTGTATTGGGAAAGTCATCTCCGGTGAACTTTTGTATGGGAAAAGTCATCTCCGGTGAACTTTTGTATTGGGAAAGTCATCTCCGGTGAACTTTTGTATTGGGAAAGTCATCTCCGGTGAACTTTTGTATTGGGAAAGTCATCTCCGGTGAACTTTTGTATTGGGAAAGTCATCTCCGGTGAACTTTTGTATGGGAAAAGTCATCTCCGGTGAACTTTTGTATTGGGAAAGTCATCTCCGGTGAACTTTTGTATTGGGAAAGTCGTCTCCGGTGAACTTTTGTATGGGAAAAGTCATCTCCGGTGAACTTTTGTATTGGGAAAGTCATCTCCGGTGAACTTTTGTATGGGAAAAGTCATCTCCGGTGAACTTTTGTATGGGAAAAGTCATCTCCGGTGAACTTTTGTATTGGGAAAGTCATCTCCGGTGAACTTTTGTATGGGAAAAGTCATCTCCGGTGAACTTTTGTATGGGAAAAGTCATCTCCGGTGAACTTTTGTATTGGGAAAGTCATCTCCGGTGAACTTCTGTATTGGGAAAGTCATCTCCGTTGAACTTTTGTATAGGAAAAGTCATCTCCGGTGAACTTTTGTATTGGGAAAGTCATCTCCGGTGAACTTTTGTATGGGAAAAGTCATCTCCGGTGAACTTTTGTATTGGGAAAGTCATCTCCGGTGAACTTTTGTATGGGAAAAGTCATCTCCGGTGAACTTTTGTATTGGGAAAGTCATCTCCGGTGAACTTTTGTATTGGGAAAGTCATCTCCGGTGAACTTTTGTATTGGGAAAGTCATCTCCGGTGAACTTTTGTATTGGGAAAGGAAAAGTCATCTCCGGTGAACTTTTGTATTGGGAAAGTCATCTCCGGTGAACTTTTGTATGGGAAAAGTCATCTCCGGTGAACTTTTGTATTGGGAAAGTCATCTCCAGTGAACTTTTGTATTGGGAAAGTCATCTCCGGTGAACTTTTGTATGGGAAAAATCATCTCCGGTGAACTTTTGTATTGGGAAAGTCATGCCCGGTGAACTTTTGTATTGGGAAAGTCATGCCCGGTGAACTTTTGTATTGGGAAAGTCATGCCCGGTGATCTTTTATATTGGGAAAGTCATCTCCGGTGAACTTTTGTATTGGGAAAGTCATCTCCGGTGGACTTTTGTATGGGAAAAGTCATCTCCGGTGAACTTTTGTATTGGGAAAGTCATCTCCGGTGAACTTTTGTATGGGAAAGTCATCTCCGGTGAACTTTTGTATGGGAAAAGTCATCTCCGGTGAACTTTTGTATGGGAAAAGTCATCTCCGGTGAACTTTTGTATTGGGAAAGTCATCTCCGGTGAACTTTTGTATTGGGAAAGTCATCTCCGGTGAACTTTTGTATGGGAAAAGTCATCTCCGGTGAACTTTTGTATTGGGAAAGTCATCTCCGGTGAACTTTTGTATGGGAAAAGTCATCTCCGGTGAACTTTTGTATTGGGAAAGTCATCTCCGGTGAACTTTTGTATGGGAAAAGTCATCTCCGGTGAACTTTTGTATTGGGAAAGTTATCTCCGGTGAACTTTTGTATTGGGAAAGTCATCTCCGGTGAACTTTTGTATGGGAAAAGTCATCTCCGGTGAACTTTTGTATTGGGAAAGTCATCTCCGGTGAACTTTTGTATGGGAAAAGTCATCTCCGGTGAACTTTTGTATTGGGAAAGTCATCTCCGGTGAACTTTTGTATTGGGAAAGTCATCTCCGGTGAACTTTTGTATGGGAAAAGTCATCTCCGGTGAACTTTTGTATGGGAAAAGTCATCTCCGGTGAACTTTTGTATGGGAAAAGTCATCTCCGGTGAACTTTTGTATGGGAAAAGTCATCTCCGGTGAACTTTTGTATGGGAAAAGTCATCTCCGGTGAACTTTTGTATTGGGAAAGTCATCTCCGGTGAACTTTTGTATGGGAAAAGTCATCTCCGGTGAACTTTTGTATTGGGAAAGTCATCTCCGGTGAACTTTTGTATGGGAAAAGTCATCTCCGGTGAACTTTTGTATTGGGAAAGTCATCTCCGGTGAACTTTTGTATTGGGAAAGTCATGCCCGGTGAACTTTTGTATTGGGAAAGTCATGCCCGGTGAACTTTTGTTTTGGGAAAGTCATGCCCGGTGAACTTTTGTATTGGGAAAGTCATCTCCGGTGAACTTTTGTATGGGAAAAGTCATCTCCGGTGAACTTTTGTATTGGGAAAGTCATCTCCGGTGAACTTTTGTATGGGAAAAGTCATCTCCGGTGAACTTTTGTATTGGGAAAGTCATCTCCGGTGAACTTTTGTATGGGAAAAGTCATCTCCGGCGAACTTTTGTATTGGGAAAGTCATCTCCGGTGAACTTTTGTATTGGGAAAGTCATCTCCGGTGAACTTTTGTATTGGGAAAGTCATCTCCGGTGAACTTTTGTATTGGGAAAGTCATCTCCGGTGAACTTTTGTATGGGAAAAGTCATCTCCGGTGAACTTTTGTATTGGGAAAGTCATCTCCGGTGAACTTTTGTATTGGGAAAGTCGTCTCCGGTGAACTTTTGTATGGGAAAAGTCATCTCCGGTGAACTTTTGTATTGGGAAAGTCATCTCCGGTGAACTTTTGTATGGGAAAAGTCATCTCCGGTGAACTTTTGTATGGGAAAAGTCATCTCCGGTGAACTTTTGTATTGGGAAAGTCATCTCCGGTGAACTTTTGTATGGGAAAAGTCATCTCCGGTGAACTTTTGTATGGGAAAAGTCATCTCCGGTGAACTTTTGTATTGGGAAAGTCATCTCCGGTGAACTTTTGTATTGGGAAAGTCATCTCCGGTGAACTTTTGTATAGGAAAAGTCATCTCCGGTGAACTTTTGTATTGGGAAAGTCATCTCCGGTGAACTTTTGTATGGGAAAAGTCATCTCCGGTGAACTTTTGTATTGGGAAAGTCATCTCCGGTGAACTTTTGTATGGGAAAAGTCATCTCCGGTGAACTTTTGTATTGGGAAAGTCATCTCCGGTGAACTTTTGTATTGGGAAAGTCATCTCCGGTGAACTTTTGTATTGGGAAAGTCATCTCCGGTGAACTTTTGTATTGGGAAAGTCATCTCCGGTGAACTTTTGTATGGGAAAAGTCATCTCCGGTGAACTTTTGTATTGGGAAAGTCATCTCCGGTGAACTTTTGTATGGGAAAAGTCATCTCCGGTGAACTTTTGTATTGGGAAAGTCATCTCCGGTGAACTTTTGTATGGGAAAAGTCATCTCCGGTGAACTTTTGTATTGGGAAAGTCATCTCCGGTGAACTTTTGTATTGGGAAAGTCATCTCCGGTGAACTTTTGTATGGGAAAAATCATCTCCGGTGAACTTTTGTATTGGGAAAGTCATGCCCGGTGAACTTTTGTATTGGGAAAGTCATGCCCGGTGAACTTTTGTATTGGGAAAGTCATGCCCGGTGAACTTTTATATTGGGAAAGTCATCTCCGGTGAACTTTAGTATTGGGAAAGTCATCTCCGGTGAACTTTTGTATGGGAAAAGTCATCTCCGGTGAACTTTTGTATTGGGAAAGTCATCTCCGGTGAACTTTTGTATGGGAAAGTCATCTCCGGTGAACTTTTGTATGGGAAAAGTCATCTCCGGTGAACTTTTGTATGGGAAAAGTCATCTCCGGTGAACTTTTGTATTGGGAAAGTCATCTCCGGTGAACTTTTGTATTGGGAAAGTCATCTCCGGTGAACTTTTGTATGGGAAAAGTCATCTCCGGTGAACTTTTGTATTGGGAAAGTCATCTCCGGTGAACTTTTGTATGGGAAAAGTCATCTCCGGTGAACTTTTGTATTGGGAAAGTCATCTCCGGTGAACTTTTGTATGGGAAAAGTCATCTCCGGTGAACTTTTGTATTGGGAAAGTTATCTCCGGTGAACTTTTGTATTGGGAAAGTCATCTCCGGTGAACTTTTGTATGGGAAAAGTCATCTCCGGTGAACTTTTGTATTGGGAAAGTCATCTCCGGTGAACTTTTGTATGGGAAAAGTCATCTCCGGTGAACTTTTGTATTGGGAAAGTCATCTCCGGTGAACTTTTGTATTGGGAAAGTCATCTCCGGTGAACTTTTGTATGGGAAAAGTCATCTCCGGTGAACTTTTGTATGGGAAAAGTCATCTCCGGTGAACTTTTGTATGGGAAAAGTCATCTCCGGTGAACTTTTGTATGGGAAAAGTCATCTCCGGTGAACTTTTGTATGGGAAAAGTCATCTCCGGTGAACTTTTGTATTGGGAAAGTCATCTCCGGTGAACTTTTGTATGGGAAAAGTCATCTCCGGTGAACTTTTGTATTGGGAAAGTCATCTCCGGTGAACTTTTGTATGGGAAAAGTCATCTCCGGTGAACTTTTGTATTGGGAAAGTCATCTCCGGTGAACTTTTGTATTGGGAAAGTCATGCCCGGTGAACTTTTGTATTGGGAAAGTCATGCCCGGTGAACTTTTGTTTTGGGAAAGTCATGCCCGGTGAACTTTTGTATTGGGAAAGTCATCTCCGGTGAACTTTTGTATGGGAAAAGTCATCTCCGGTGAACTTTTGTATTGGGAAAGTCATGCCCGGTGAACTTTTGTATTGGGAAAGTCATCTCCGGTGAACTTTTGTATGGGAAAAGTCATCTCCGGTGAACTTTTGTATTGGGAAAGTCATGCCCGGTGAACTTTTGTATTGAGAAAGTCATGCCCGGTGAACTTTTGTATTGGGAAAGTCATCTCCGGTGAACTTTTGTATTGGGAAAGTCATGCCCGGTGAACTTTTGTATTGGGAAAGTCATCTCCGGTGAACTTTTGTATTGGGAAAGTCATCTCCGGTGAACTTTTGTATGGGAAAAGTCATCTCCGGTGAACTTTTGTATTGGGAAAGTCATCTCCGGTGAACTTTTGTATTGGGAAAGTCATCTCCGGTGAACTTTTGTATTGGGAAAGTCATCTCCGGTGAACTTTTGTATTGGGAAAGTCATCTCCGGTGAACTTTTGTATTGGGAAAGTCATCTCCGGTGAACTTTTGTATTGGGAAAGTCATCTCCGGTGACCTTTTGTATTGGGAAAGTCATCTCCGGTGAACTTTTGTATGGGAAAAGTCATCTCCGGTGAACTTTTGCATTGGGAAAGTCATCTCCGGTGAACTTTTGTATTGGGAAAGTCATCTCCGGTGAACTTTTGTATGGGAAAAGTCATCTCCGGTGAACTTTTGTATTGGGAAAGTCATCTCCGGTGAACTTTTGTATGGGAAAAGTCATCTCCGGTGAACTTTTGTATTGGGAAAGTCATCTCCGGTGAACTTTTGTATGGGAAAAGTCATCTCCGGTGAACTTTTGTATTGGGAAAGTCATCTCCGGTGAACTTTTGTATGGGAAAAGTCATCTCCGGTGAACTTTTGTATTGGGAAAGTCATCTCCGGTGAACTTTTGTATGGGAAAAGTCATCTCCGGTGAACTTTTGTATGGGAAAAGTCATCTCCGGTGAACTTTTGTATTGGGAAAGTCATCTCCGGTGAACTTTTGTATGGGAAAAGTCATCTCCGGTGAACTTTTGTATGGGAAAAGTCATCTCCGGTGAACTTTTGTATTGGGAAAGTCATGCCCGGTGAACTTTTGTATTGGGAAAGTCATCTCCGGTGAACTTTTGTATGGGAAAAGTCATCTCCGGTGAACTTTTGTATGGGAAAAGTCATCTCCGGTGAACTTTTGTATGGGAAAAGTCATCTCCGGTGAACTTTTGTATTGGGAAAGTCATCTCCGGTGAACTTTTGTATGGGAAAAATCATCTCCGGTGAACTTTTGTATTGGGAAAGTCATGCCCGGTGAAATTTTGTATTGGGAAAGTCATCTCCGGTGAACTTTTGTATGGGAAAAGTCATCTCCGGTGAACTTTTATATTGGAAAAGTCATGCCCGGTGAACTTTTGTATTGGGAAAGTCATCTCCGGTGAACTTTTGTATTGGGAAAGTCATGCCCGGTGAACTTTTGTATTGGGAAAGTCATGCCCGGTGAACTTTTGTATTGGGAAAGTCATCTCCGGTGAACTTTTGTATTGGGAAAGTCATGCCCGGTGAACTTTTGTATTGGGAAAGTCATCTCCGGTGAACTTTTGCATTGGGAAAGTCATCTCCGGTGAACTTTTGTATGGGAAAAGTCATCTCCGGTGAACTTTTGTATTGGGAAAGTCATCTCCGGTGAACTTTTGTATTGGGAAAGTCATCTCCGGTGAACTTTTGTATTGGGAAAGTCATCTCCGGTGAACTTTTGTATTGGGAAAGTCATCTCCGGTGAACTTTTGTATTGGGAAAGTCATCTCCGGTGAACTTTTGTATTGGGAAAGTCATCTCCGGTGAACTTTTGTATTGGGAAAGTCATCTCCGGTGAACTTTTGTATTGGGAAAGTCATCTCCGGTGAACTTTTGTATGGGAAAAGTCATCTCCGGTGAACTTTTGTATTGGGAAAGTCATCTTCGGTGAACTTTTGTATTGGGAAAGTCATCTCCGGTGAACTTTTGTATGGGAAAAGTCATCTCCGGTGAACTTTTGTATTGGGAAAGTCATCTCCGGTCAACTTTTGTATGGGAAAAGTCATCTCCGGTGAACTTTTGTATGGGAAAAGTCATCTCCGGTGAACTTTTGTATGGGAAAGTCATCTCCGGTGAACTTTTGTATTGGGAAAGTCATGCCCGGTGAACTTTTGTACTGGGAAAGTCATGCCCGGTGAACTTTTATATTGGGAAAGTCATCTCCGGTGAACTTTTGTATGGGAAAAGTCATCTCCGGTGAACTTTTGTATTGGGAAAGTCATCTCCGGTGAACTTTTGTATTGGGAAAGTCATCTCCGGTGAACTTTTGTATTGGGAAAGTCATCTCCGGTGAACTTTTGTATTGGGAAAGTCATCTCCGGTGAACTTTTGTATGGGAAAAGTCATCTCCGGTGAACTTTTGTATGGGAAAAGTCATCTCCGGTGAACTTTTGTATTGGGAAAGTCATCTCCGGTGAACTTTTGTATTGGGAAAGTCATCTCCGGTGAACTTTTGTATGGGAAAAGTCATCTCCGGTGAACTTTTATATTGGGAAAGTCATCTCCGGTGAACTTTTGTATTGGGAAAGTCGTGCCCGGTGAACTTTTGTATTGGGAAAGTCATGCCCGGTGAACTTTTATATTGGGAAAGTCATCTCCGGTGAACTTTTGTATTGGGAAAGTCATCTCCGGTGAACTTTTGTATGGGAAAAGTCATCTCCGGTGAACTTTTGTATTGGGAAAGTCATCTCCGGTGAACTTTTGTATTGGGAAAGTCATGCCCGGTGAACTTTTGTATTGGGAAAGTCATCTCCGGTGAACTTTTGTATTGGGAAAGTCATGCCCGGTGAACTTTTGTATTGGGAAAGTCATCTCCGGTGAACTTTTATATTGGGAAAAGTCATCTCCGGTGAACTTTTGTATGGGAAAAGTCATCTCCGGTGAACTTTTGTATTGGGAAAGTCATCTCCGGTGAACTTTTGTATTGGGAAAGTCATCTCCGGTGAACTTTTGTATGGGAAAAGTCATCTCCGGTGAACTTTTATATTGGGAAAGTCATCTCCGGTGAACTTTTGTATTGGGAAAGTCGTGCCCGGTGAACTTTTGTATTGGGAAAGTCATGCCCGGTGAACTTTTATATTGGGAAAGTCATCTCCGGTGAACTTTTGTATGGGAAAAGTCATCTCCGGTGAACTTTTGTATGGGAAAAGTCATCTCCGGTGAACTTTTGTATTGGGAAAGTCATCTCCGGTGAACTTTTGTATGGGAAAAGTCATCTCCGGTGAACTTTTGTATTGGGAAAGTCATCTCCGGTGAACTTTTGTATGGGAAAAGTCATCTCCGGTGAACTTTTGTATTGGGAAAGTCATCTCCGGTGAACTTTTGTATTGGGAAAGTCATCTCCGGTGAACTTTTGTATTGGGAAAGTCATGCCCGGTGAACTTTTGTATTGGGAAAGTCATGCCCGGTGAACTTTTGTATTGGGAAAGTCATGCCCGGTGAACTTTTGTATGGGAAAAGTCATCTCCGGTGAACTTTTGTATGGGAAAAGTCATCTCCGGTGAACTTTTGTATTGGGAAAGTCATCTCCGGTGAACTTTTGTATTGGGAAAGTCATCTCCGGTGAACTTTTGTATTGGGAAAGTCATCTCCGGTGAACTTTTGTATTGGGAAAGTCATCTCCGGTGAACTTTTATATTGGGAAAGTCATGCCCGGTGAACTTTTGTATGGGAAAAGTCATCTCCGGTGAACTTTTGTATTGGGAAAGTCATCTCCGGTGAACTTTTGTATGGGAAAAATCATCTCCGGTGAACGTTTGTATTGGAAAAGTCATCTCCGGTGAACTTTTGTATGGGAAAAGTCATCTCCGGTGAACTTTTGTATTGGGAAAGTCATCTCCGGTGAACTTTTATATTGGGAAAGTCATGCCCGGTGAACTTTTGTATTGGGAAAGTCATCTCCGGTGAACTTTTGTATTGGGAAAGTCATCTCCGGTGAACTTTTGTATTGGGAAAGTCATCTCCGGTGAACTTTTGTATGGGAAAAGTCATCTCCGGTGAACTTTTGTATTGGGAAAGTCATCTCCGGTGAACTTTTGTATGGGAAAGTCATGCCCGGTGAACTTTTATATTGGGAAAGTCATCTCCGGTGAACTTTTGTATTGGGAAAGTCATGCCCGGTGAACTTTTGTATTGGGAAAGTCATGCCCGGTGAACTTTTGTATTGGGAAAGTCATGCCCGGTGAACTTTTGTATTGGGAAAGTCGTGCCCGGTGAACTTTTGTATTGGGAAAGTCATGCCCGGTGAACTTTTGTATTGGGAAAGTCATGCCCGGTGAACTTTTGTATTGGGAAAGTCATGCCCGGTGAACTTTTGTATGGGAAAAGTCATCTCCGGTGAACTTTTGTATTGGGAAAGTCATCTCCGGTGAACTTTTGTATGGGAAAAGTCATCTCCGGTGAACTTTTGTATTGGGAAAGTCATCTCCGGTGAACTTTTGTATTGGGAAAGTCATCTCCGGTGAACTTTTGTATGGGAAAAGTCATCTCCGGTGAACTTTTATATTGGGAAAGTCATCTCCGGTGAACTTTTGTATTGGGAAAGTCGTGCCCGGTGAACTTTTGTATTGGGAAAGTCATGCCCGGTGAACTTTTATATTGGGAAAGTCATCTCCGGTGAACTTTTGTATGGGAAAAGTCATCTCCGGTGAACTTTTGTATGGGAAAAGTCATCTCCGGTGAACTTTTGTATTGGGAAAGTCATCTCCGGTGAACTTTTGTATGGGAAAAGTCATCTCCGGTGAACTTTTGTATTGGGAAAGTCATCTCCGGTGAACTTTTGTATGGGAAAAGTCATCTCCGGTGAACTTTTGTATTGGGAAAGTCATCTCCGGTGAACTTTTGTATTGGGAAAGTCATCTCCGGTGAACTTTTGTATTGGGAAAGTCATGCCCGGTGAACTTTTGTATTGGGAAAGTCATGCCCGGTGAACTTTTGTATTGGGAAAGTCATGCCCGGTGAACTTTTGTATGGGAAAAGTCATCTCCGGTGAACTTTTGTATGGGAAAAGTCATCTCCGGTGAACTTTTGTATTGGGAAAGTCATCTCCGGTGAACTTTTGTATTGGGAAAGTCATCTCCGGTGAACTTTTGTATTGGGAAAGTCATCTCCGGTGAACTTTTGTATTGGGAAAGTCATCTCCGGTGAACTTTTATATTGGGAAAGTCATGCCCGGTGAACTTTTGTATGGGAAAAGTCATCTCCGGTGAACTTTTGTATTGGGAAAGTCATCTCCGGTGAACTTTTGTATGGGAAAAATCATCTCCGGTGAACGTTTGTATTGGAAAAGTCATCTCCGGTGAACTTTTGTATGGGAAAAGTCATCTCCGGTGAACTTTTGTATTGGGAAAGTCATCTCCGGTGAACTTTTATATTGGGAAAGTCATGCCCGGTGAACTTTTGTATTGGGAAAGTCATCTCCGGTGAACTTTTGTATTGGGAAAGTCATCTCCGGTGAACTTTTGTATTGGGAAAGTCATCTCCGGTGAACTTTTGTATGGGAAAAGTCATCTCCGGTGAACTTTTGTATTGGGAAAGTCATCTCCGGTGAACTTTTGTATGGGAAAGTCATGCCCGGTGAACTTTTATATTGGGAAAGTCATCTCCGGTGAACTTTTGTATTGGGAAAGTCATGCCCGGTGAACTTTTGTATTGGGAAAGTCATGCCCGGTGAACTTTTGTATTGGGAAAGTCATGCCCGGTGAACTTTTGTATTGGGAAAGTCGTGCCCGGTGAACTTTTGTATTGGGAAAGTCATGCCCGGTGAACTTTTGTATTGGGAAAGTCATGCCCGGTGAACTTTTGTATTGGGAAAGTCATGCCCGGTGAACTTTTGTATGGGAAAAGTCATCTCCGGTGAACTTTTGTATTGGGAAAGTCATCTCCGGTGAACTTTTGTATGGGAAAAGTCATCTCCGGTGAACTTTTGTATTGGGAAAGTCATCTCCGGTGAACTTTTGTATTGGGAAAGTCATCTCCGGTGAACTTTTGTATGGGAAAAGTCATCTCCGGTGAACTTTTATATTGGGAAAGTCATCTCCGGTGAACTTTTGTATTGGGAAAGTCGTGCCCGGTGAACTTTTGTATTGGGAAAGTCATGCCCGCTGAACTTTTATATTGGGAAAGTCATCTCCGGTGAACTTTTGTATTGGGAAAGTCATCTCCGGTGAACTTTTGTATGGGAAAAGTCATCTCCGGTGAACTTTTGTATTGGGAAAGTCATCTCCGGTCAACTTTTGTATGGGAAAAGTCATCTCCGGTGAACTTTTGTATGGGAAAAGTCATCTCCGGTGAACTTTTGTATGGGAAAGTCATCTCCGGTGAACTTTTGTATTGGGAAAGTCATGCCCGGTGAACTTTTGTACTGGGAAAGTCATGCCCGGTGAACTTTTATATTGGGAAAGTCATCTCCGGTGAACTTTTGTATGGGAAAAGTCATCTCCGGTGAACTTTTGTATTGGGAAAGTCATCTCCGGTGAACTTTTGTATTGGGAAAGTCATCTCCGGTGAACTTTTGTATTGGGAAAGTCATCTCCGGTGAACTTTTGTATTGGGAAAGTCATCTCCGGTGAACTTTTGTATGGGAAAAGTCATCTCCGGTGAACTTTTGTATGGGAAAAGTCATCTCCGGTGAACTTTTGTATTGGGAAAGTCATCTCCGGTGAACTTTTGTATTGGGAAAGTCATCTCCGGTGAACTTTTGTATGGGAAAAGTCATCTCCGGTGAACTTTTATATTGGGAAAGTCATCTCCGGTGAACTTTTGTATTGGGAAAGTCGTGCCCGGTGAACTTTTGTATTGGGAAAGTCATGCCCGGTGAACTTTTATATTGGGAAAGTCATCTCCGGTGAACTTTTGTATTGGGAAAGTCATCTCCGGTGAACTTTTGTATGGGAAAAGTCATCTCCGGTGAACTTTTGTATTGGGAAAGTCATCTCCGGTGAACTTTTGTATTGGGAAAGTCATGCCCGGTGAACTTTTGTATTGGGAAAGTCATCTCCGGTGAACTTTTGTATTGGGAAAGTCATGCCCGGTGAACTTTTGTATTGGGAAAGTCATCTCCGGTGAACTTTTATATTGGGAAAAGTCATCTCCGGTGAACTTTTGTATGGGAAAAGTCATCTCCGGTGAACTTTTGTATTGGGAAAGTCATCTCCGGTGAACTTTTGTATTGGGAAAGTCATCTCCGGTGAACTTTTGTATGGGAAAAGTCATCTCCGGTGAACTTTTATATTGGGAAAGTCATCTCCGGTGAACTTTTGTATTGGGAAAGTCGTGCCCGGTGAACTTTTGTATTGGGAAAGTCATGCCCGGTGAACTTTTATATTGGGAAAGTCATCTCCGGTGAACTTTTGTATGGGAAAAGTCATCTCCGGTGAACTTTTGTATGGGAAAAGTCATCTCCGGTGAACTTTTGTATTGGGAAAGTCATCTCCGGTGAACTTTTGTATGGGAAAAGTCATCTCCGGTGAACTTTTGTATTGGGAAAGTCATCTCCGGTGAACTTTTGTATGGGAAAAGTCATCTCCGGTGAACTTTTGTATTGGGAAAGTCATCTCCGGTGAACTTTTGTATTGGGAAAGTCATCTCCGGTGAACTTTTGTATTGGGAAAGTCATGCCCGGTGAACTTTTGTATTGGGAAAGTCATGCCCGGTGAACTTTTGTATTGGGAAAGTCATGCCCGGTGAACTTTTGTATGGGAAAAGTCATCTCCGGTGAACTTTTGTATGGGAAAAGTCATCTCCGGTGAACTTTTGTATTGGGAAAGTCATCTCCGGTGAACTTTTGTATTGGGAAAGTCATCTCCGGTGAACTTTTGTATTGGGAAAGTCATCTCCGGTGAACTTTTGTATTGGGAAAGTCATCTCCGGTGAACTTTTATATTGGGAAAGTCATGCCCGGTGAACTTTTGTATGGGAAAAGTCATCTCCGGTGAACTTTTGTATTGGGAAAGTCATCTCCGGTGAACTTTTGTATGGGAAAAATCATCTCCGGTGAACGTTTGTATTGGAAAAGTCATCTCCGGTGAACTTTTGTATGGGAAAAGTCATCTCCGGTGAACTTTTGTATTGGGAAAGTCATCTCCGGTGAACTTTTATATTGGGAAAGTCATGCCCGGTGAACTTTTGTATTGGGAAAGTCATCTCCGGTGAACTTTTGTATTGGGAAAGTCATCTCCGGTGAACTTTTGTATTGGGAAAGTCATCTCCGGTGAACTTTTGTATGGGAAAAGTCATCTCCGGTGAACTTTTGTATTGGGAAAGTCATCTCCGGTGAACTTTTGTATGGGAAAGTCATGCCCGGTGAACTTTTATATTGGGAAAGTCATCTCCGGTGAACTTTTGTATTGGGAAAGTCATGCCCGGTGAACTTTTGTATTGGGAAAGTCATGCCCGGTGAACTTTTGTATTGGGAAAGTCATGCCCGGTGAACTTTTGTATTGGGAAAGTCGTGCCCGGTGAACTTTTGTATTGGGAAAGTCATGCCCGGTGAACTTTTGTATTGGGAAAGTCATGCCCGGTGAACTTTTGTATTGGGAAAGTCATGCCCGGTGAACTTTTGTATGGGAAAAGTCATCTCCGGTGAACTTTTGTATTGGGAAAGTCATCTCCGGTGAACTTTTGTATGGGAAAAGTCATCTCCGGTGAACTTTTGTATTGGGAAAGTCATCTCCGGTGAACTTTTGTATTGGGAAAGTCATCTCCGGTGAACTTTTGTATGGGAAAAGTCATCTCCGGTGAACTTTTGTATGGGAAAAGTCATCTCCGGTGAACTTTTGTATGGGAAAAGTCATCTCCGGTGAACTTTTGTATTGGGAAAAGTCATCTCCGGTGAACTTTTGTATGGGAAAAGTCATCTCCGGTGAACTTTTGTATTGGGAAAGTCATCTCCGGTGAACTTTTGTATGGGAAAAGTCATCTCCGGTGAACTTTTGTATTGGGAAAGTCATCTCCGGTGAACTTTTGTATTGGGAAAGTCATGCCCGGTGAACTTTTGTATTGGGAAAGTCATGCCCGGTGAACTTTTGTTTTGGGAAAGTCATGCCCGGTGAACTTTTGTATTGGGAAAGTCATCTCCGGTGAACTTTTGTATGGGAAAAGTCATCTCCGGTGAACTTTTGTATTGGGAAAGTCATCTCCGGTGAACTTTTGTATGGGAAAAGTCATCACCGGTGAACTTTTGTATTGGGAAAGTCATCTCCGGTGAACTTTTGTATGGGAAAAGTCATCTCCGGCGAACTTTTGTATTGGGAAAGTCATCTCCGGTGAACTTTTGTATTGGGAAAGTCATCTCCGGTGAACTTTTGTATTGGGAAAGTCATCTCCGGTGAACTTTTGTATTGGGAAAGTCATCTCCGGTGAACTTTTGTATGGGAAAAGTCATCTCCGGTGAACTTTTGTATTGGGAAAGTCATCTCCGGTGAACTTTTGTATTGGGAAAGTCGTCTCCGGTGAACTTTTGTATGGGAAAAGTCATCTCCGGTGAACTTTTGTATTGGGATAGTCATCTCCGGTGAACTTTTGTATGGGAAAAGTCATCTCCGGTGAACTTTTGTATGGGAAAAGTCATCTCCGGTGAACTTTTGTATTGGGAAAGTCATCTCCGGTGAACTTTTGTATGGGAAAAGTCATCTCCGGTGAACTTTTGTATGGGAAAAGTCATCTCCGGTGAACTTTTGTATTGGGAAAGTCATCTCCGGTGAACTTTTGTATTGGGAAAGTCATCTCCGGTGAACTTTTGTATAGGAAAAGTCATCTCCGGTGAACTTTTGTATTGGGAAAGTCATCTCCGGTGAACTTTTGTATGGGAAAAGTCATCTCCGGTGAACTTTTGTATTGGGAAAGTCATCTCCGGTGAACTTTTGTATGGGAAAAGTCATCTCCGGTGAACTTTTGTATTGGGAAAGTCATCTCCGGTGAACTTTTGTATTGGGAAAGTCATCTCCGGTGAACTTTTGTATTGGGAAAGTCATCTCCGGTGAACTTTTGTATTGGGAAAGTCATCTCCGGTGAACTTTTGTATGGGAAAAGTCATCTCCGGTGAACTTTTGTATTGGGAAAGTCATCTCCGGTGAACTTTTGTATGGGAAAAGTCATCTCCGGTGAACTTTTGTATTGGGAAAGTCATCTCCGGTGAACTTTTGTATGGGAAAAGTCATCTCCGGTGAACTTTTGTATTGGGAAAGTCATCTCCGGTGAACTTTTGTATTGGGAAAGTCATCTCCGGTGAACTTTTGTATGGGAAAAATCATCTCCGGTGAACTTTTGTATTGGGAAAGTCATGCCCGGTGAACTTTTGTATTGGGAAAGTCATGCCCGGTGAACTTTTGTATTGGGAAAGTCATGCCCGGTGAACTTTTATATTGGGAAAGTCATCTCCGGTGAACTTTAGTATTGGGAAAGTCATCTCCGGTGAACTTTTGTATGGGAAAAGTCATCTCCGGTGAACTTTTGTATTGGGAAAGTCATCTCCGGTGAACTTTTGTATGGGAAAGTCATCTCCGGTGAACTTTTGTATGGGAAAAGTCATCTCCGGTGAACTTTTGTATGGGAAAAGTCATCTCCGGTGAACTTTTGTATTGGGAAAGTCATCTCCGGTGAACTTTTGTATTGGGAAAGTCATCTCCGGTGAACTTTTGTATGGGAAAAGTCATCTCCGGTGAACTTTTGTATTGGGAAAGTCATCTCCGGTGAACTTTTGTATGGGAAAAGTCATCTCCGGTGAACTTTTGTATTGGGAAAGTCATCTCCGGTGAACTTTTGTATGGGAAAAGTCATCTCCGGTGAACTTTTGTATTGGGAAAGTTATCTCCGGTGAACTTTTGTATTGGGAAAGTCATCTCCGGTGAACTTTTGTATGGGAAAAGTCATCTCCGGTGAACTTTTGTATTGGGAAAGTCATCTCCGGTGAACTTTTGTATGGGAAAAGTCATCTCCGGTGAACTTTTGTATTGGGAAAGTCATCTCCGGTGAACTTTTGTATTGGGAAAGTCATCTCCGGTGAACTTTTGTATGGGAAAAGTCATCTCCGGTGAACTTTTGTATGGGAAAAGTCATCTCCGGTGAACTTTTGTATGGGAAAAGTCATCTCCGGTGAACTTTTGTATGGGAAAAGTCATCTCCGGTGAACTTTTGTATGGGAAAAGTCATCTCCGGTGAACTTTTGTATTGGGAAAGTCATCTCCGGTGAACTTTTGTATGGGAAAAGTCATCTCCGGTGAACTTTTGTATTGGGAAAGTCATCTCCGGTGAACTTTTGTATGGGAAAAGTCATCTCCGGTGAACTTTTGTATTGGGAAAGTCATCTCCGGTGAACTTTTGTATTGGGAAAGTCATGCCCGGTGAACTTTTGTATTGGGAAAGTCATGCCCGGTGAACTTTTGTTTTGGGAAAGTCATGCCCGGTGAACTTTTGTATTGGGAAAGTCATCTCCGGTGAACTTTTGTATGGGAAAAGTCATCTCCGGTGAACTTTTGTATTGGGAAAGTCATGCCCGGTGAACTTTTGTATTGGGAAAGTCATCTCCGGTGAACTTTTGTATGGGAAAAGTCATCTCCGGTGAACTTTTGTATTGGGAAAGTCATGCCCGGTGAACTTTTGTATTGAGAAAGTCATGCCCGGTGAACTTTTGTATTGGGAAAGTCATCTCCGGTGAACTTTTGTATTGGGAAAGTCATGCCCGGTGAACTTTTGTATTGGGAAAGTCATCTCCGGTGAACTTTTGTATTGGGAAAGTCATCTCCGGTGAACTTTTGTATGGGAAAAGTCATCTCCGGTGAACTTTTGTATTGGGAAAGTCATCTCCGGTGAACTTTTGTATTGGGAAAGTCATCTCCGGTGAACTTTTGTATTGGGAAAGTCATCTCCGGTGAACTTTTGTATTGGGAAAGTCATCTCCGGTGAACTTTTGTATTGGGAAAGTCATCTCCGGTGAACTTTTGTATTGGGAAAGTCATCTCCGGTGACCTTTTGTATTGGGAAAGTCATCTCCGGTGAACTTTTGTATGGGAAAAGTCATCTCCGGTGAACTTTTGCATTGGGAAAGTCATCTCCGGTGAACTTTTGTATTGGGAAAGTCATCTCCGGTGAACTTTTGTATGGGAAAAGTCATCTCCGGTGAACTTTTGTATTGGGAAATTCATCTCCGGTGAACTTTTGTATGGGAAAAGTCATCTCCGGTGAACTTTTGTATTGGGAAAGTCATCTCCGGTGAACTTTTGTATGGGAAAAGTCATCTCCGGTGAACTTTTGTATTGGGAAAGTCATCTCCGGTGAACTTTTGTATGGGAAAAGTCATCTCCGGTGAACTTTTGTATTGGGAAAGTCATCTCCGGTGAACTTTTGTATGGGAAAAGTCATCTCCGGTGAACTTTTGTATGGGAAAAGTCATCTCCGGTGAACTTTTGTATTGGGAAAGTCATCTCCGGTGAACTTTTGTATGGGAAAAGTCATCTCCGGTGAACTTTTGTATGGGAAAAGTCATCTCCGGTGAACTTTTGTATGGGAAAAGTCATCTCCGGTGAACTTTTGTATTGGGAAAGTCATGCCCGGTGAACTTTTGTATTGGGAAAGTCATCTCCGGTGAACTTTTGTATGGGAAAAGTCATCTCCGGTGAACTTTTGTATGGGAAAAGTCATCTCCGGTGAACTTTTGTATGGGAAAAGTCATCTCCGGTGAACTTTTGTATTGGGAAAGTCATCTCCGGTGAACTTTTGTATGGGAAAAATCATCTCCGGTGAACTTTTGTATTGGGAAAGTCATGCCCGGTGAAATTTTGTATTGGGAAAGTCATCTCCGGTGAACTTTTGTATGGGAAAAGTCATCTCCGGTGAACTTTTATATTGGAAAAGTCATGCCCGGTGAACTTTTGTATTGGGAAAGTCATGCCCGGTGAACTTTTGTATTGGGAAAGTCATGCCCGGTGAACTTTTGTATTGGGAAAGTCATCTCCGGTGAACTTTTGTATTGGGAAAGTCATGCCCGGTGAACTTTTGTATTGGGAAAGTCATCTCCGGTGAACTTTTGCATTGGGAAAGTCATCTCCGGTGAACTTTTGTATGGGAAAAGTCATCTCCGGTGAACTTTTGTATTGGGAAAGTCATCTCCGGTGAACTTTTGTATTGGGAAAGTCATCTCCGGTGAACTTTTGTATTGGGAAAGTCATCTCCGGTGAACTTTTGTATTGGGAAAGTCATCTCCGGTGAACTTTTGTATTGGGAAAGTCATCTCCGGTGAACTTTTGTATTGGGAAAGTCATCTCCGGTGAACTTTTGTATTGGGAAAGTCATCTCCGGTGAACTTTTGTATTGGGAAAGTCATCTCCGGTGAACTTTTGTATGGGAAAAGTCATCTCCGGTGAACTTTTGTATTGGGAAAGTCATCTTCGGTGAACTTTTGTATTGGGAAAGTCATCTCCGGTGAACTTTTGTATGGGAAAAGTCATCTCCGGTGAACTTTTGTATTGGGAAAGTCATCTCCGGTCAACTTTTGTATGGGAAAAGTCATCTCCGGTGAACTTTTGTATGGGAAAAGTCATCTCCGGTGAACTTTTGTATGGGAAAGTCATCTCCGGTGAACTTTTGTATTGGGAAAGTCATGCCCGGTGAACTTTTGTACTGGGAAAGTCATGCCCGGTGAACTTTTATATTGGGAAAGTCATCTCCGGTGAACTTTTGTATGGGAAAAGTCATCTCCGGTGAACTTTTGTATTGGGAAAGTCATCTCCGGTGAACTTTTGTATTGGGAAAGTCATCTCCGGTGAACTTTTGTATTGGGAAAGTCATCTCCGGTGAACTTTTGTATTGGGAAAGTCATCTCCGGTGAACTTTTGTATGGGAAAAGTCATCTCCGGTGAACTTTTGTATGGGAAAAGTCATCTCCGGTGAACTTTTGTATTGGGAAAGTCATCTCCGGTGAACTTTTGTATTGGGAAAGTCATCTCCGGTGAACTTTTGTATGGGAAAAGTCATCTCCGGTGAACTTTTATATTGGGAAAGTCATCTCCGGTGAACTTTTGTATTGGGAAAGTCGTGCCCGGTGAACTTTTGTATTGGGAAAGTCATGCCCGGTGAACTTTTATATTGGGAAAGTCATCTCCGGTGAACTTTTGTATTGGGAAAGTCATCTCCGGTGAACTTTTGTATGGGAAAAGTCATCTCCGGTGAACTTTTGTATTGGGAAAGTCATCTCCGGTGAACTTTTGTATTGGGAAAGTCATGCCCGGTGAACTTTTGTATTGGGAAAGTCATCTCCGGTGAACTTTTGTATTGGGAAAGTCATGCCCGGTGAACTTTTGTATTGGGAAAGTCATCTCCGGTGAACTTTTATATTGGGAAAAGTCATCTCCGGTGAACTTTTGTATGGGAAAAGTCATCTCCGGTGAACTTTTGTATTGGGAAAGTCATCTCCGGTGAACTTTTGTATTGGGAAAGTCATCTCCGGTGAACTTTTGTATGGGAAAAGTCATCTCCGGTGAACTTTTATATTGGGAAAGTCATCTCCGGTGAACTTTTGTATTGGGAAAGTCGTGCCCGGTGAACTTTTGTATTGGGAAAGTCATGCCCGGTGAACTTTTATATTGGGAAAGTCATCTCCGGTGAACTTTTGTATGGGAAAAGTCATCTCCGGTGAACTTTTGTATGGGAAAAGTCATCTCCGGTGAACTTTTGTATTGGGAAAGTCATCTCCGGTGAACTTTTGTATGGGAAAAGTCATCTCCGGTGAACTTTTGTATTGGGAAAGTCATCTCCGGTGAACTTTTGTATGGGAAAAGTCATCTCCGGTGAACTTTTGTATTGGGAAAGTCATCTCCGGTGAACTTTTGTATTGGGAAAGTCATCTCCGGTGAACTTTTGTATTGGGAAAGTCATGCCCGGTGAACTTTTGTATTGGGAAAGTCATGCCCGGTGAACTTTTGTATTGGGAAAGTCATGCCCGGTGAACTTTTGTATGGGAAAAGTCATCTCCGGTGAACTTTTGTATGGGAAAAGTCATCTCCGGTGAACTTTTGTATTGGGAAAGTCATCTCCGGTGAACTTTTGTATTGGGAAAGTCATCTCCGGTGAACTTTTGTATTGGGAAAGTCATCTCCGGTGAACTTTTGTATTGGGAAAGTCATCTCCGGTGAACTTTTATATTGGGAAAGTCATGCCCGGTGAACTTTTGTATGGGAAAAGTCATCTCCGGTGAACTTTTGTATTGGGAAAGTCATCTCCGGTGAACTTTTGTATGGGAAAAATCATCTCCGGTGAACGTTTGTATTGGAAAAGTCATCTCCGGTGAACTTTTGTATGGGAAAAGTCATCTCCGGTGAACTTTTGTATTGGGAAAGTCATCTCCGGTGAACTTTTATATTGGGAAAGTCATGCCCGGTGAACTTTTGTATTGGGAAAGTCATCTCCGGTGAACTTTTGTATTGGGAAAGTCATCTCCGGTGAACTTTTGTATTGGGAAAGTCATCTCCGGTGAACTTTTGTATGGGAAAAGTCATCTCCGGTGAACTTTTGTATTGGGAAAGTCATCTCCGGTGAACTTTTGTATGGGAAAGTCATGCCCGGTGAACTTTTATATTGGGAAAGTCATCTCCGGTGAACTTTTGTATTGGGAAAGTCATGCCCGGTGAACTTTTGTATTGGGAAAGTCATGCCCGGTGAACTTTTGTATTGGGAAAGTCATGCCCGGTGAACTTTTGTATTGGGAAAGTCGTGCCCGGTGAACTTTTGTATTGGGAAAGTCATGCCCGGTGAACTTTTGTATTGGGAAAGTCATGCCCGGTGAACTTTTGTATTGGGAAAGTCATGCCCGGTGAACTTTTGTATGGGAAAAGTCATCTCCGGTGAACTTTTGTATTGGGAAAGTCATATCCGGTGAACTTTTGTATGGGAAAAGTCATCTCCGGTGAACTTTTGTATTGGGAAAGTCATCTCCGGTGAACTTTTGTATGGGAAAAGTCATCTCCGGTGAACTTTTGTATGGGAAAAGTCATCTCCGGTGAACTTTTGTATTGGGAAAGTCATCTCCAGGTGAACTTTTGTATTGGGAAAGTCATCTCCGGTGAACTTTTGTATTGGGAAAGTCATCTCCGGTGAACTTTTGTATTGGGAAAGTCATCTTCGGTGAACTTTTATATTGGGAAAGTCATGCCCGGTGAACTTTTGTATGGGAAAAGTCATCTCCGGTGAACTTTTGTATTGGGAAAGTCATCTCCGGTGAACTTTTGTATGGGAAAAATCATCTCCGGTGAACTTTTGTATTGGAAAAGTCATCTCCGGTGAACTTTTGTATGGGAAAAGTCATCTCCGGTGAACTTTTGTATTGGGAAAGTCATCTCCGGTGAACTTTTATATTGGGAAAGTCATGCCCGGTGAACTTTTGTATTGGGAAAGTCATCTTCGGTGAACTTTTGTATTGGGAAAGTCATCTCCGGTGAACTTTTGTATTGGGAAAGTCATCTCCGGTGAACTTTTGTATGGGAAAAGTCATCTCCGGTGAACTTTTGTATTGGGAAAGTCATCTCCGGTGAACTTTGGTATGGGAAAGTCATGCCCGGTGAACTTTTATATTGGGAAAGTCATCTCCGGTGAACTTTTGTATGGGAAAAGTCATCTCCGGTGAACTTTTGTATTGGGAAAGTCATCTCCGGTGAACTTTTGTATTGGGAAAGTCATCTCCGGTGAACTTTTGTATGGGAAAAGTCATCTCCGGTGAACTTTTGTATTGGGAAAGTCATCTCCGGTGAACTTTTGTATTGGGAAAGTCATGCCCGGCGAACTTTTGTATTGGGAAAGTCATGCCCGGTGAACTTTTGTATTGGGAGATGAACTTTTGTATTGGGTGAACTTTTGTATTGGGAAAGTCATCTCCGGTGAACTTTTGTATGGGAAAATTCATGCCCGGTGAACTTTTATATTGGGAAAGTCATCTCCGGTGAACTTTTGTATTGGGAAAGTCATGCCCGGTGAACTTTTGTATTGGGAAAGTCATGCCCGGTGAACTTTTATATTGGGAAAGTCATCTCCGGTGAACTTTTGTATTGGGAAATTCATCTCCGGTGAACTTTTGTATGGGAAAAGTCATCTCCGGTGAACTTTTGTATTGGGAAAGTCATGCCCGGTGAACTTTTATATTGGGAAAGTCATCTCCGGTGAACTTTTGTATTGGGAAAGTCATCTCCGGTGAACTTTTGTATTGGGAAAGTCATGCCCGGTGAACTTTTGTATTGGGAAAGTCATCTCCGGTGAACTTTTGTATTGGGAAAGTCATCTCCGGTGAACTTTTGTATTGGGAAAGTCATCTCCGGTGAACTTTTGTATTGGGAAAGTCATCTCCGGTGAACTTTTGTATGGGAAAAGTCATCTCCGGTGAACTTTTGTATTGGGAAAGTCATCTCCGGTGAACTTTTGTATTGGGAAAGTCATCTCCGGTGAACTTTTGTATGGGAAAAGTCATCTCCGGTGAACTTTTGTATTGGGAAAGTCATCTCCGGTGAACTTTTGTATGGGAAAAGTCATCTCCGGTGAACTTTTGTATTGGGAAAGTCATCTCCGGTGAACTTTTGTATGGGAAAAGTCATCTCCGGTGAACTTTTGTATTGGGAAAGTCATCTCCGGTGAACTTTTGTATGGGAAAAATCATCTCCGGTGAACTTTTGTATTGGAAAAGTCATCTCCGGTGAACTTTTGTATGGGAAAAGTCATCTCCGGTGAACTTTTGTATTGGGAAAGTCATCTCCGGTGAACTTTTATATTGGGAAAGTCATGCCCGGTGAACTTTTGTATTGGGAAAGTCATCTCCGGTGAACTTTTGTATTGGGAAAGTCATCTCCGGTGAACTTTTGTATTGGGAAATTCATCTCCGGTGAACTTTTGTATGGGAAAAGTCATCTCCGGTGAACTTTTGTATTGGGAAAGTCATCTCCGGTGAACTTTTGTATGGGAAAGTCATGCCCGGTGAACTTTTATATTGGGAAAGTCATCTCCCAATACAAAAGTTCACCGGGCATGACTTTCCCAATACAAAAGTTCGCCGGGCATGACTTTCCCAATACAAAAGTTCACCGGAGATGACTTTCCCAATACAAAAGTTCACCGGAGATGACTTTTCCCATACAAAAGTTCACCGGAGATGACTTTCCCAATACAAAAGTTCACCGGAGATGACTTTCCCAATACAAAAGTTCACCGGAGATGACTTTTCCCATACAAAAGTTCACCGGAGATGACTTTCCCAATACAAAAGTTCACCGGAGATGACTTTCCCAATACAAAAGTTCACCGGAGATGACTTTTCCCATACAAAAGTTCACCGGAGATGACTTTTCCCATACAAAAGTTCACCGGAGATGACTTTCCCAATACAAAAGTTCACCGGAGATGACTTTTCCCATACAAAAGTTCACCGGAGATGACTTTCCCAATACAAAAGTTCACCGGAGATGACTTTCCCAATACAAAAGTTCACCGGAGATGACTTTCCCAATACAAAAGTTCACCGGAGATGACTTTCCCAATACAAAAGTTCACCGGGCATGACTTTCCCAATACAAAAGTTCACCGGAGATGACTTTCCCAATACAAAAGTTCACCGGAGATGACTTTCCCAATACAAAAGTTCACCGGAGATGACTTTTCCCATACAAAAGTTCACCGGAGATGACTTTCCCAATACAAAAGTTCACCGGGCATGACTTTCCCAATACAAAAGTTCACCGGAGATGACTTTTCCCATACAAAAGTTCACCGGAGATGACTTTCCCAATACAAAAGTTCACCGGGCATGACTTTCCCAATACAAAAGTTCACCGGGCACGACTTTCCCAATACAAAAGTTCACCGGGCATGACTTTCCCAAAACAAAAGTTCACCGGGCATGACTTTCCCAATATAAAAGTTCACCGGAGATGACTTTCCCAATACAAAAGTTCACCGGAGATGACTTTCCCAATACAAAAGTTCACCGGAGATGACTTTTCCCATACAAAAGTTCACCGGAGATGACTTTTCCCATACAAAAGTTCACCGGAGATGACTTTCCCATACAAAAGTTCACCGGAGATGACTTTCCCAATACAAAAGTTCACCGGAGATGACTTTCCCAATACAAAAGTTCACCGGAGATGAGTTTCCCAATATAAAAGTTCACCGGAGATGACTTTCCCAATACAAAAGTTCACCGGAGATGACTTTCCCATACAAAAGTTCACCGGAGATGACTTTTCCAATACAAAAGTTCACCGGAGATGACTTTCCCAATACAAAAGTTCACCGGAGATGACTTTCCCAATATAAAAGTTCACCGGGCATGACTTTCCCAATACAAAAGTTCACCGGGCATGACTTTCCCAATACAAAAGTTCACCGGAGATGACTTTCCCAATATAAAAGTTCACCGGGCATGACTTTCCCATACAAAAGTTCACCGGAGATGACTTTCCCAATACAAAAGTTCACCGGAGATGACTTTTCCCATACAAAAGTTCACCGGAGATGAATTTCCCAATACAAAAGTTCACCGGAGATGACTTTCCCAATACAAAAGTTCACCGGAGATGACTTTCCCAATACAAAAGTTCACCGGGCATGACTTTCCCAATATAAAAGTTCACCGGAGATGACTTTCCCAATACAAAAGTTCACCGGAGATGACTTTTCCCATACAAAAGTTCACCGGAGATGACTTTTCCAATACAAAAGTTCACCGGAGATGATTTTTACCATACAAAAGTTCACCGGAGATGACTTTCCCAATACAAAAGTTCACCGGAGATGACTTTTCCCATACAAAAGTTCACCGGAGATGACTTTCCCAATACAAAAGTTCACCGGAGATGACTTTTCCCATACAAAAGTTCACCGGAGATGACTTTCCCAATACAAAAGTTCACCGGAGATGACTTTTCCCATACAAAAGTTCACCGGAGATGACTTTCCCAATACAAAAGTTCACCGGAGATGTCTTTTCCCATACAAAAGTTCACCGGAGATGAATTTCCCAATACAAAAGTTCACCGGAGATGACTTTCCCAATATAAAAGTTCACCGGGCATGACTTTCCCAATACAAAAGTTCACCGGGCATGACTTTCCCAATACAAAAGTTCACCGGAGATGACTTTCCCAATATAAAAGTTCACCGGGCATAAATTTTCCCATACAAAAGTTCACCGGAGATGACTTTCCCAATACAAAAGTTCACCGGTGAACTTTTGTATGGGAAAAGTCATCTCCGGTGAACTTTTGTATTGGGAAAGTCATCTCCGGTGAACTTTTGTATTGGGAAAGTCATGCCCGGTGAACTTTTGTATTGGGAAAGTCATGCCCGGTGAACTTTTATATTGGGAAAGTCATCTCCGGTGAACTTTTGTATTGGGAAATTCATCTCCGGTGAACTTTTGTATGGGAAAAGTCATCTCCGGTGAACTTTTGTATTGGGAAAGTCATCTCCGGTGAACTTTTGTATTGGGAAAGTCATCTCCGGTGAACTTTTGTATGGGAAAAGTCATCTCCGGTGAACTTTTGTATTGGGAAAGTCATCTCCGGTGAACTTTTGTATGGGAAAAGTCATCTCCGGTGAACTTTTGTATTGGGAAAGTCATCTCCGGTGAACTTTTGTATGGGAAAAGTCATCTCCGGTGAACTTTTGTATTGGGAAAGTCATCTCCGGTGAACTTTTGTATGGGAAAAGTCATCTCCGGTGAACTTTTGTATTGGGAAAGTCATCTCCGGTGAACTTTTGTATTGGGAAAGTCATCTCCGGTGAACTTTTGTATTGGGAAAGTCATCTCCGGTGAACTTTTGTATGGGAAAAGTCATCTCCGGTGAACTTTTGTATGGGAAAAGTCATCTCCGGTGAACTTTTGTATTGGGAAAGTCATCTCCGGTGAACTTTTGTATTGGGAAAGTCATCTCCGGTGAACTTTTGTATGGGAAAAGTCATCTCCGGTGAACTTTTGTATTGGGAAAGTCATCTCCGGTAAACTTTTGTATGGGAAAAGTCATCTCCGGTGAACTTTTGTATTGGGAAAGTCATCTCCGGTGAACTTTTGTATGGGAAAAGTCATCTCCGGTGAACTTTTGTATTGGGAAAGTCGTGCCCGGTGAACTTTTGTATTGGGAAAGTCATGCCCGGTGAACTTTTGTATTGGGAAAGTCATGCCCGGTGAACTTTTGTATGGGAAAAGTCATCTCCGGTGAACTTTTGTATTGGGAAAGTCATCTCCGGTGAACTTTTGTATGGGAAAAGTCATCTCCGGTGAACTTTTGTATTGTGAAAGTCATCTACGGTGAACATTTGTATGGGAAAAATCATCTCCGGTGAACTTTTGTATGGGAAAAGTCATCTCCGGTGAACTTTTGTATTGGGAAAGTCATCTCCGGTGAACTTTTGTATTCGGAAAGTCATGCCCGGTGAACTTTTATATTGGGAAAGTCATGCCCGGTGAACTTTTGTATTGGGAAAGTCATCTCCGGTGAACTTTTGTATGGGAAAAGTCATCTCCGGTGAACTTTTGTATTGGGAAAGTCATGCCCGGTGAACTTTTATATTGGGAAAGTCATCTCCGGTGAACTTTTGTATTGGGAAAGTCATCTCCGGTGAACTTTTGTATGGGAAAAGTCATCTCCGGTGAACTTTTGTATTGGGAAAGTCATCTCCGGTGAACTTTTGTATGGGAAAGTCATGCCCGGTGAACTTTTATATTGGGAAAGTCATCTCCGGTGAACTTTTGTATTGGGAAAGTCATGCCCGGTGAACTTTTGTATTGGGAAAGTCATGCCCGGTGAACTTTTATATTGGGAAAGTCATCTCCGGTGAACTTTTGTATTGGGAAAGTCATCTCCGGTGAACTTTTGTATGGGAAAAGTCATCTCCGGTGAACTTTTGTATTGGGAAAGTCATCTCCGGTGAACTTTTGTATTGGGAAAGTCATGCCCGGTGAACTTTTATATTGGGAAAGTCATCTCCGGTGAACTTTTGTATTGGGAAAGTCATCTCCGGTGAACTTTTGTATTGGGAAAGTCATCTCCGGTGAACTTTTGTATGGGAAAGTTATCTCCGGTGAACTTTTGTATGGGAAAAGTCATCTCCGGTGAACTTTTGTATGGGAAAAGTCATCTCCGGTGAACTTTTGTATTGGGAAAGTCATCTCCGGTGAACTTTTGTATTGGGAAAGTCATCTCCGGTGAACTTTTATATTGGGAAAGTCATGCCCGGTGAACTTTTGTTTTGGGAAAGTCATGCCCGGTGAACTTTTGTATTGGGAAAGTCGTGCCCGGTGAACTTTTGTATTGGGAAAGTCATGCCCGGTGAACTTTTGTATTGGGAAAGTCATCTCCGGTGAACTTTTGTATGGGAAAAGTCATCTCCGGTGAACTTTTGTATTGGGAAAGTCATGCCCGGTGAACTTTTGTATTGGGAAAGTCATCTCCGGTGAACTTTTGTATGGGAAAAGTCATCTCCGGTGAACTTTTGTATTGGGAAAGTCATCTCCGGTGAACTTTTGTATTGGGAAAGTCATCTCCGGTGAACTTTTGTATTGGGAAAGTCATGCCCGGTGAACTTTTGTATTGGGAAAGTCATCTCCGGTGAACTTTTGTATTGGGAAAGTCATCTCCGGTGAACTTTTGTATTGGGAAAGTCATCTCCGGTGAACTTTTGTATTGGGAAAGTCATCTCCGGTGAACTTTTGTATGGGAAAAGTCATCTCCGGTGAACTTTTGTATTGGGAAAGTCATCTCCGGTGAACTTTTGTATGGGAAAAGTCATCTCCGGTGAACTTTTGTATGGGAAAAGTCATCTCCGGTGAACTTTTGTATTGGGAAAGTCATCTCCGGTGAACTTTTGTATTGGGAAAGTCATCTCCGGTGAACTTTTGTATGGGAAAAGTCATCTCCGGTGAACTTTTGTATTGGGAAAGTCATCTCCGGTGAACTTTTGTATTGGGAAAGTCATCTCCGGTGAACTTTTGTATGGGAAAAGTCGTCTCCGGTGAACTTTTGTATGGGAAAAGTCATCTCCGGTGAACTTTTGTATTGGGAAAGTCATCTCCGGTGAACTTTTGTATAGGGAAAGTCATGCCCGGTGAACTTTTATATTGGGAAAGTCATGCCCGGTGAACTTTTGTATTGGGAAAGTCATCTCCGGTGAACTTTTGTATGGGAAAAGTCATCTCCGGTGAACTTTTGTATTGGGAAAGTCATCTCCGGTGAACTTTTGTATAGGGAAAGTCATGCCCGGTGAACTTTTATATTGGGAAAGTCATGCCCGGTGAACTTTTGTATTGGGAAAGTCATCTCCGGTGAACTTTTGTATGGGAAAAGTCATCTCCGGTGAACTTTTGTATTGGGAAAGTCATGCCCGGTGAACTTTTGTATTGGGAAAGTCATGCCCGGTGAACTTTTGTATTGGGAAAGTCATGCCCGGTGAACTTTTGTATTGGGAAAGTCATCTCCGGTGAACTTTTGTATTGGGAAAGTCATCTCCGGTGAACTTTTGTATTGGGAAAGTCATGCCCGGTGAACTTTTGTATGGGAAAAGTCATCTCCGGTGAACTTTTGTATTGGGAAAGTCATGCCCGGTGAACTTTTATATTGGGAAAGTCATCTCCGGTGAACTTTTGTATTGGGAAAGTCATCTCCGGTGAACTTTTGTATGGGAAAAGTCATCTCCGGTGAACTTTTGTATTGGGAAAGTCATCTCCGGTGAACTTTTGTATTGGGAAAGTCATCTCCGGTGAACTTTTGTATTGGGAAAAGTCATCTCCGGTGAACTTTTGTATTGGGAAAGTCATCTCCGGTGAACTTTTGTATTGGGAAAGTCATCTCCGGTGAACTTTTGTATTGGGAAAGTCATCTCCGGTGAACTTTTGTATTGGGAAAGTCATCTCCGGTGAACTTTTGTATTGGGAAAGTCATCTCCGGTGAACTTTTGTATGGGAAAAGTCATCTCCGGTGAACTTTTGTATTGGGAAAGTCATCTCCGGTGAACTTTTGTATTGGGAAAGTCATCTCCGGTGAACTTTTGTATGGGAAAAGTCATCTCCGGTGAACTTTTGTGTTGGGAAAGTCATCTCCGGTGAACTTTTGTATGGGAAAAGTCATCTCCGGTGAACTTTTGTATGGGAAAAGTCATCTCCGGTGAACTTTTGTATTGGGAAAGTCATCTCCGGTGAACTTTTATATTGGGAAAGTCATGCCCGGTGAACTTTTGTATTGGGAAAGTCATCTCCGGTGAACTTTTGTATTGGGAAAGTCATCTCCGGTGAACTTTTGTATGGGAAAAGTCATCTCCGGTGAACTTTTGTATTGGGAAAGTCATCTCCGGTGAACTTTTGTATTGGGAAAGTCATCTCCGGTGAACTTTTGTATTGGGAAAGTCATCTCCGGTGAACTTTTGTATGGGAAAAGTCATCTCCGGTGAACTTTTGTATTGGGAAAGTCATCTCCGGTGAACTTTTGTATTGGGAAAGTCATCTCCGGTGAACTTTTGTATGGGAAAAGTCATCTCCGGTGAACTTTTGTATGGGAAAAGTCATCTCCGGTGAACTTTTGTATTGCGAAAGTCATCTCCGGTGAACTTTTGTATTGGGAAAGTCATCTCCGGTGAACTTTTGTATGGGAAAAGTCATCTCCGGTGAACTTTTGTATTGGGAAAGTCATCTCCGGTGAACTTTTGTATGGGAAAAGTCATCTCCGGTGAACTTTTGTATTGGGAAAGTCATCTCCGGTGAACTTTTGTATTGGGAAAGTCATCTCCGGTGAACTTTTTTATGGGAAAAGTCATCTCCGGTGAACTTTTGTATTGGGAAAGTCATGCCCGGTGAACTTTTGTATTGGGAAAGTCATCTCCGGTGAACTTTTGTATTGGGAAAGTCATCTCCGGTGAACTTTTGTATTGGAAAAGTCATGCCCGGTGAACTTTTGTATTGGGAAAGTCATCTCCGGTGAACTTTTGTATTGGGAAAGTCATCTCCGGTGAACTTTTGTATGGGAAAAGTCATCTCCGGTGAACTTTTGTATTGGGAAAGTCATCTCCGGTGAACTTTTGTATTGGGAAAGTCATCTCCGGTGAACTTTTGTATGGGAAAAGTCATCTCCGGTGAACTTTTGTATTGGGAAAGTCATCTCCGGTGAACTTTTGTATTGGGAAAGTCATCTCCGGTGAACTTTTGTATGGGAAAAGTCATCTCCGGTGAACTTTTGTATTGGGAAAGTCATCTCCGGTGAACTTTTGTATTGGGAAAGTCATGCCCGGTGAACTTTTGTATTGGGAAAGTCATCTCCGGTGAACTTTTGTATTGGGAAAGTCATCTCCGGTGAACTTTTGTATGGGAAAAGTCATCTCCGGTGAACTTTTGTATTGGGAAAGTCATCTCCGGTGAACTTTTGTATTGGGAAAGTCATCTCCGGTGAACTTTTGTATGGGAAAAGTCATCTCCGGTGAACTTTTGTATTGGGAAAGTCATCTCCGGTGAACTTTTGTATTGGGAAAGTCATGCCCGGCGAACTTTTGTATTGGGAAAGTCATGCCCGGTGAACTTTTGAATTGGGAAAGTCATCTCCGGTGAACTTTTGTATTGGGAAAGTCATGCCCGGTGAACTTTTGTATTGGGAAAGTCATGCCCGGTGAACTTTTGTATGGGAAAAGTCATCTCCGGTGAACTTTTGTATGGGAAAAGTCATCTCCGGTGAACTTTTGTATTGGGAAAGTCATCTCCGGTGAACTTTTGTATTGGGAAAGACATCTCCGGTGAACTTTTGTATGGGAAAAGTCATCTCCGGTGAACTTTTGTATTGGGAAAGTCATGCCCGGTGAACTTTTGTATTGGGAAAGTCATCTCCGGTGAACTTTTGTATTGGGAAAGTCATCTCCGGTGAACTTTTGTATTGGGAAAGTCATGCCCGGTGAACTTTTGTATGGGAAAAGTCATCTCCGGTGAACTTTTGTATTGGGAAAGTCATCTCCGGTGAACTTTTGTATGGGAAAAGTCATCTCCGGTGAACTTTTGTATTGGGAAAGTCATCTCCGGTGAACTTTTGTATTGGGAAAAGTCATCTCCGGTGAACTTTTGTATTGGGAAAGTCATCTCCGGTGAACTTTTGTATTGGGAAAGTCATCTCCGGTGAACTTTTGTATTGGGAAAGTCATCTCCGGTGAACTTTTGTATGGGAAAAGTCATCTCCGGTGAACTTTTGTATTGGGAAAGTCATCTCCGGTGAACTTTTGTATTGGGAAAGTCATCTCCGGTGAACTTTTGTATTGGGAAAGTCATCTCCGGTGAACTTTTGTATTGGGAAAGTCATCTCCGGTGAACTTTTGTATGGGAAAAGTCATCTCCGGTGAACTTTTGTATTGGGAAAGTCATCTCCGGTGAACTTTTGTATGGGAAAAGTCATCTCCGGTGAACTTTTGTATTGGGAAAGTCATCTCCGGTGAACTTTTGTATGGGAAAAGTCATCTCCGGTGAACTTTTGTATTGGGAAAGTCATCTCCGGTGAACTTTTGTATTGGGAAAGTCATCTCCGGTGAACTTTTGTATTGGGAAAGTCATCTCCGGTGAACTTTTGTATTGGGAAAGTCATCTCCGGTGAACTTTTGTATTGGGAAAGTCATATCCGGTGAACTTTTGTATGGGAAAAGTCATCTCCGGTGAACTTTTGTATTGGGAAAGTCATGCCCGGTGAACTTTTGTATTGGGAAAGTCATGCCCGGTGAACTTTTGTATTGGGAAAGTCATGCCCGGTGAACTTTTGTATTGGGAAAGTCGTGCCCGGTGAACTTTTGTATTGGGAAAGTCATGCCCGGTGAACTTTTGTATTGGGAAAGTCATCTCCGGTGAACTTTTGTATTGGGAAAGTCATGCCCGGTGAACTTTTGTATGGGAAAAGTCATCTCCGGTGAACTTTTGTATTGGGAAAGTCAT
Source organism: Musca autumnalis (assembly GCF_047663935.1). Classification (NCBI taxonomy): domain Eukaryota; kingdom Metazoa; phylum Arthropoda; class Insecta; order Diptera; family Muscidae; genus Musca; species Musca autumnalis. The sequence goes on from NW_027411854.1 coordinate 37,955, forward strand.
CTCCGGTGAACTTTTGTATGGGAAAAGTCATCTCCGGTGAACTTTTGTATTGGGAAAGTCATGCCCGGTGAACTTTTGTATTGGGAAAGTCATGCCCGGTCAACTTTTGTATTGGGAAAGTCATGCCCGGTGAACTTTTGTATTGGGAAAGTCGTGCCCGGTGAACTTTTGTATTGGGAAAGTCATGCCCGGTGAACTTTTGTATTGGAAAGTCATCTCCGGTGAACTTTTGTATTGGGAAAGTCATGCCCGGTGAACTTTTGTATGGGAAAAGTCATCTCCGGTGAACTTTTGTATTGGGAAAGTCATCTCCGGTGAACTTTTGTATGGGAAAAATCATCTCCGGTGAACTTTTGTATTGGGAAAGTCATCTCCGGTGAACTTTTGTATTGGGAAAGTCATCTCCGGTGAACTTTTGTATGGGAAAAGTCATCTCCGGTGAACTTTTGTATGGGAAAAGTCATCTCCGGTGAACTTTCGTATTGGGAAAGTCATCTCCGGTGAACTTTTGTATTGGGAAAGTCATCTCCGGTGAACTTTTGTATGGGAAAAGTCATCTCCGGTGAACTTTTGTATTGGGAAAGTCATCTCCGGTGAACTTTTGTATGGGAAAAGTCATCTCCGGTGAACTTTTGTATTGGGAAAGTCATCTCCGGTGAACTTTTGTATTGGGAAAAGTCATCTCCGGTGAACTTTTGTATTGGGAAAGTCATCTCCGGTGAACTTTTGTATTGGGAAAGTCATCTCCGGTGAACTTTTGTATGGGAAAAGTCATCTCCGGTGAACTTTTGTATTGGGAAAGTCATCTCCGGTGAACTTTTGTATGGGAAAAGTCATCTCCGGTGAACTTTTGTATTGGGAAAGTCATCTCCGGTGAACTTTTGTATTGGGAAAGTCATCTCCGGTGAACTTTTGTATGGGAAAAGTCATCTCCGGTGAACTTTTGTATTGGGAAAGTCATCTCCGGTGAACTTTTGTATTGGGAAAGTCATGCCCGGTGAACTTTTGTATTGGGAAAGTCATCTCCGGTGAACTTTTGTATTGGGAAAGTCATCTCCGGTGAACTTTTGTATGGGAAAAGTCATCTCCGGTGAACTTTTGTATTGGGAAAGTCATCTCCGGTGAACTTTTGTATTGGGAAAGTCATCTCCGGTGAACTTTTGTATGGGAAAAGTCATCTCCGGTGAACTTTTGTATTGGGAAAGTCATCTCCGGTGAACTTTTGTATTGGGAAAGTCATGCCCGGTGAACTTTTGTATTGGGAAAGTCATCTCCGGTGAACTTTTGTATTGGGAAAGTCATGCCCGGTGAACTTTTGTATTGGGAAAGTCATGCCCGGTGAACTTTTGTATGGGAAAAGTCATCTCCGGTGAACTTTTGTATGGGAAAAGTCATCTCCGGTGAACTTTTGTATTGGGAAAGTCATCTCCGGTGAACTTTTGTATTGGGAAAGTCATCTCCGGTGAACTTTTGTATGGGAAAAGTCATCTCCGGTGAACTTTTGTATTGGGAAAGTCATGCCCGGTGAACTTTTGTATTGGGAAAGTCATCTCCGGTGAACTTTTGTATTGGGAAAATCATCTCCGGTGAACTTTTGTATTGGGAAAGTCATGCCCGGTGAACTTTTGTATGGGAAAAGTCATCTCCGGTGAACTTTTGTATTGGGAAAGTCATCTCCGGTGAACTTTTGTATGGGAAAAGTCATCTCCGGTGAACTTTTGTATTGGGAAAGTCATCTCCGGTGAACTTTTGTATTGGGAAAAGTCATCTCCGGTGAACTTTTGTATTGGGAAAGTTATCTCCGGTGAACTTTTGTATTGGGAAAGTCATCTCCGGTGAACTTTTGTATTGGGAAAGTCATCTCCGGTGAACTTTTGTATGGGAAAAGTCATCTCCGGTGAACTTTTGTATTGGGAAAGTCATCTCCGGTGAACTTTTGTATTGGGAAAGTCATCTCCGGTGAACTTTTGTATTGGGAAAGTCATCTCCGGTGAACTTTTGTATTGGGAAAGTCATCTCCGGTGAACTTTTGTATGGGAAAAGTCATCTCCGGTGAACTTTTGTATTGGGAAAGTCATCTCCGGTGAACTTTTGTATGGGAAAAGTCATCTACGGTGAACTTTTGTATTGGGAAAGTCATCTCCGGTGAACTTTTGTATGGGAAAAGTCATCTCCGGTGAACTTTTGTATTGGGAAAGTCATCTCCGGTGAACTTTTGTATTGGGAAAGTAATCTCCGGTGAACTTTTGTATTGGGAAAGTCATCTACGGTGAACTTTTGTATTGGGAAAGTCATCTCCGGTGAACTTTTGTATGGGAAAAGTCATCTCCGGTGAACTTTTGTATTGGGAAAGTCATCTCCGGTGAACTTTTGTATGGAAAAGTCATCTCCGGTGAACTTTTGTATTGGGAAAGTCATCTCCGGTGAACTTTTGTATTGGGAAAGTCATCTCCGGTGAACTTTTGTATGGGAAAAGTCATCTCCGGTGAACATTTGTATTGGGAAAGTCATCTCCGGTGAACTTTTGTATTGGGAAAGTCATCTCCGGTGAACTTTTGTATGGGAAAAGTCATCTCCGGTGAACTTTTGTATTGGGAAAGTCATCTCCGGTGAACTTTTGTATGGGAAAAGTCATCTCCGGTGAACTTTTGTATTGGGAAAGTCATCTCCGGTGAACTTTTGTATTGGGAAAGTCATGCCCGGTGAACTTTTGTATTGGGAAAGTAATCTCCGGTGAACTTTTGTATTGGGAAAGTCATCTCCGGTGAACTTTTGTATTGGGAAAGTCATCTCCGGTGAACTTTTGTATTGGGAAAGTCATCTCCGGTGAACTTTTGTATTGGGAAAGTCATCTCCGGTGAACTTTTGTATGGGAAAAGTCATCTCCGGTGAACTTTTGTATTGGGAAAGTCATCTCCGGTGAACTTTTGTATTGGGAAAGTCATCTCCGGTGAACTTTTGTATGGGAAAAGTCATCTCCGGTGAACTTTTGTATTGGGAAAGTCATCTCCGGTGAACTTTTGTATGGGAAAAGTCATCTCCGGTGAACTTTTGTATTGGGAAAGTCATCTCCGGTGAACTTTTATATTGGGAAAGTCATGCCCGGTGAACTTTTGTATTGGGAAAGTCATCTCCGGTGAACTTTTGTATTGGGAAAGTCATCTCCGGTGAACTTTTGTATGGGAAAAGTCATCTCCGGTGAACTTTTGTATTGGGAAAGTCATCTCCGGTGAACTTTTGTATTGGGAAAGTCATCTCCGGTGAACTTTTGTATTGGGAAAGTCATCTCCGGTGAACTTTTGTATGGGAAAAGTCATCTCCGGTGAACTTTTGTATTGGGAAAGTCATCTCCGGTGAACTTTTGTATTGGGAAAGTCATCTCCGGTGAACTTTTGTATGGGAAAAGTCATCTCCGGTGAACTTTTGTATTGGGAAAGTCATCTCCGGTGAACTTTTGTATTGGGAAAGTCATCTCCGGTGAACTTTTGTATTGGGAAAGTCATCTCCGGTGAACTTTTGTATTGGGAAAGTCATCTCCGGTGAACTTTTGTATTGGGAAAGTCATCTCCGGTGAACTTTTGTATTGGGAAAGTCATCTCCGGTGAACTTTTGTATGGGAAAAGTCATCTCCGGTGAACTTTTGTATTGGGAAAGTCATCTCCGGTGAACTTTTGTATTGGGAAAGTCATCTCCGGTGAACTTTTGTATGGGAAAAGTCATCTCCGGTGAACTTTTGTATTGGGAAAGTCATCTCCGGTGAACTTTTGTATGGGAAAAGTCATCTCCGGTGAACTTTTGTATTGGGAAAGTCATCTCCGGTGAACTTTTGTATGGGAAAAGTCATCTCCGGTGAACTTTTGTATTGGGCAAGTCATCTCCGGTGAACTTTTGTATGGGAAAAGTCATCTCCGGTGAACTTTTGTATTGGGAAAGTCATCTCCGGTGAACTTTTGTATTGGGAAAGTCATCTCCGGTGAACTTTTGTATTGGGAAAGTCATCCCCGGTGAACTTTTGTATTGGGAAAGTCATCTCCGGTGAACTTTTGTATGGGAAAAGTCATCTCCGGTGAACTTTTGTATTGGGAAAGTCATCTCCGGTGAACTTTTGTATGGGAAAAGTCATCTCCGGTGAACTTTTGTATTGGGAAAGTCATCTCCGGTGAACTTTTGTATGGGAAAAGTCATCTCCAGTGAACTTTTGTATTGGGAAAGTCATCTCCGGTGAACTTTTGTATTGGGAAAGTCATCTCCGGTGAACTTTTGTATTGGGAAAGTCATCTACGGTGAACTTTTGTATTGGGAAAGTCATCTCCGGTGAACTTTTGTATGGGAAAAGTCATCTCCGGTGAACTTTTGTATTGGGAAAGTCATCTCCGGTGAACTTTTGTATGGAAAAGTCATCTCCGGTGAACTTTTGTATTGGGAAAGTCATCTCCGGTGAACTTTTGTATTGGGAAAGTCATCTCCGGTGAACTTTTGTATGGGAAAAGTCATCTCCGGTGAACTTTTGTATTGGGAAAGTCATCTCCGGTGAACTTTTGTATTGGGAAAGTCATCTCCGGTGAACTTTTGTATGGGAAAAGTCATCTCCGGTGAACTTTTGTATTGGGAAAGTCATCTCCGGTGAACTTTTGTATGGGAAAAGTCATCTCCGGTGAACTTTTGTATTGGGAAAGTCATCTCCGGTGAACTTTTGTATTGGGAAAGTCATGCTCGGTGAACTTTTGTATTGGGAAAGTCATCTCCGGTGAACTTTTGTATTGGGAAAGTCATCTCCGGTGAACTTTTGTATTGGGAAAGTCATCTCCGGTGAACTTTTGTATTGGGAAAGTCATCTCCGGTGAACTTTTGTATGGGAAAAGTCATCTCCGGTGAACTTTTGTATTGGGAAAGTCATCTCCGGTGAACTTTTGTATTGGGAAAGTCATCTCCGGTGAACTTTTGTATGGGAAAAGTCATCTCCGGTGAACTTTTGTATTGGGAAAGTCATCTCCGGTGAACTTTTGTATGGGAAAAGTCATCTCCGGTGAACTTTTGTATGGGAAAAGTCATCTCCGGTGAACTTTTGTATTGGGAAAGTCATCTCCGGTGAACTTTTATATTGGGAAAGTCATGCCCGGTGAACTTTTGTATTGGGAAAGTCATCTCCGGTGAACTTTTGTATTGGGAAAGTCATCTCCGGTGAACTTTTGTATGGGAAAAGTCATCTCCGGTGAACTTTTGTATTGGGAAAGTCATCTCCGGTGAACTTTTGTATTGGGAAAGTCATCTCCGGTGAACTTTTGTATTGGGAAAGTCATCTCCGGTGAACTTTTGTATGGGAAAAGTCATCTCCGGTGAACTTTTGTATTGGGAAAGTCATCTCCGGTGAACTTTTGTATTGGGAAAGTCATCTCCGGTGAACTTTTGTATTGGGAAAGTCATCTCCGGTGAACTTTTGTATTGGGAAAGTCATCTCCGGTGAACTTTTGTATTGGGAAAGTCATCTCCGGTGAACTTTTGTATTGGGAAAGTCATCTCCGGTGAACTTTTGTATTGGGAAAGTCATCTCCGGTGAACTTTTGTATTGGGAAAGTCATCTCCGGTGAACTTTTGTATGGGAAAAGTCATCTCCGGTGAACTTTTGTATTGGGAAAGTCATCTCCGGTGAACTTTTGTATTGGGAAAGTCATCTCCGGTGAACTTTTGTATGGGAAAAGTCATCTCCGGTAAACTTTTGTATTGGGAAAGTCATCTCCGGTGAACTTTTGTATGGGAAAAGTCATCTCCGGTGAACTTTTGTATGGGAAAAGTCATCTCCGGTGAACTTTTGTATTGGGAAAGTCATCTCCGGTGAACTTTTGTATTGGGAAAGTCATCTCCGGTGAACTTTTGTATTGGGAAAGTCATCTCTGGTGAACTTTTGTATTGGGAAAGTCATCTCCGGTGAACTTTTGTATTGGGAAAGTCATCTCCGGTGAACTTTTGTATGGGAAAAGTCATCTCCGGTGAACTTTTGTATGGGAAAAGTCATCTCCGGTGAACTTTTGTATTGGGAAAGTCATGCCCGGTGAACTTTTGTATTGGGAAAGTCATGCCCGGTGAACTTTTATATTGGGAAAGTCATCTCCGGTGAACTTTTGTATTGGGAAAGTCATCTCCGGTGAACTTTTGTATGGGAAAAGTCATCTCCGGTGAACTTTTGTATTGGGAAAGTCATCTCCGGTGAACTTTTGTATGGGAAAGTCATCTCCGGTGAACTTTTGTATGGGAAAAGTCATCTCCGGTGAACTTTTGTATGGGAAAAGTCATCTCCGGTGAACTTTTGTATTGGGAAAGTCATCTCCGGTGAACTTTTGTATTGGGAAAGTCATCTCCGGTGAACTTTTGTATGGGAAAAGTCATCTCCGGTGAACTTTTGTATTGGGAAAGTCATCTCCGGTGAACTTTTGTATGGGAAAAGTCATCTCCGGTGAACTTTTGTATTGGGAAAGTCATCTCCGGTGAACTTTTGTATGGGAAAAGTCATCTCCGGTGAACTTTTGTATTGGGAAAGTCATCTCCGGTGAACTTTTGTATTGGGAAAGTCATCTCCGGTGAACTTTTGTATAAGAAAAGTCATCTCCGGTGAACTTTTGTATTGGGAAAGTCATCTCCGGTGAACTTTTGTATTGGGAAAGTCATGCCCGGTGAACTTTTGTATGGGAAAAGTCATCTCCGGTGAACTTTTGTATTGGGAAAGTCATCTCCGGTGAACTTTTGTATTGGGAAAGTCATGCCCGGTGAACTTTTATATTGGGAAAGTCATCTCCGGTGAACTTTTGTATTGGGAAAGTCATCTCCGGTGAACTTTTGTATTGGGAAAGTCATCTCCGGTGAACTTTTGTATGGGAAAGTCATCTCCGGTGAACTTTTGTATGGGAAAAGTCATCTCCGGTGAACTTTTGTATGGGAAAAGTCATCTCCGGTGAACTTTTGTATTGGGAAAGTCATCTCCGGTGAACTTTTATATTGGGAAAGTCATGCCCGGTGAACTTTTGTTTTGGGAAAGTTATGCCCGGTGAACTTTTGTTTTGGGAAAGTCATGCCCGGTGAACTTTTGTATTGGGAAAGTCGTGCCCGGTGAACTTTTGTATTGGGAAAGTCATGCCCGGTGAACTTTTGTATTGGGAAAGTCATCTCCGGTGAACTTTTGTATGGGAAAAGTCATCTCCGGTGAACTTTTGTATTGGGAAAGTCATGCCCGGTGAACTTTTGTATTGGGAAAGTCATCTCCGGTGAACTTTTGTATGGGAAAAGTCATCTCCGGTGAACTTTTGTATTGGGAAAGTCATCTCCGGTGAACTTTTGTATGGGAAAAGTCATCTCCGGTGAACTTTTGTATTGGGAAAGCCATCTCCGGTGAACTTTTGTATTGGGAAAGTCATGCCCGGCGAACTTTTGTATTGGGAAAGTCATGCCCGGTGAACTTTTGTATTGGGAAAGTCATGCCCGGTGAACTTTTGTATTGGGAAAGTCATGCCCGGTGAACTTTTGTATTGGGAAAGTCATCTCCGGTGAACTTTTATATTGGGAAAGTCATGCCCGGTGAACTTTTGTATTGGGAAAGTCATCTCCGGTGAACTTTTGTATTGGGAAAGTCATCTCCGGTGAACTTTTGTATTGGGAAAGTCATCTCCGGTGAACTTTTGTATGGGAAAATTCATCTCCGGTGAACTTTTGTATTGGGAAAGTCATCTCCGGTGAACTTTTGTATGGGAAAAGTCATGCCCGGTGAACTTTTGTATTGGGAAAGTCATCTCCGGTGAACTTTTATATTGGGAAAGTCATCTCCGGTGAACTTTTGTATTGGGAAAGTCATCTCCGGTGAACTTTTGTATGGGAAAAGTCATCTCCGGTGAACTTTTGTATTGGGAAAGTCATCTCCGGTGAACTTTTGTATGGGAAAAGTCATCTCCGGTGAACTTTTGTATTGGGAAAGTCATCTCCGGTGAACTTTTGTATGGGAAAAGTCATCTCCGGTGAACTTTTGTATTGGGAAAGTCATCTCCGGTGAACTTTTGTATTGGGAAAGTCATGCCCGGTGAACTTTTATATTGGGAAAGTCATCTCCGGTGAACTTTTGTATGGGAAAAGTCATCTCCGGTGAACTTTTGTATGGGAAAAGTCATCTCCGGTGAACTTTTGTATTGGGAAAGTCATCTCCGGTGAACTTTTGTATGGGAAAAGTCATCTCCGGTGAACTTTTGTATTGGGAAAGTCGTGCCCGGTGAACTTTTGTATTGGGAAAGTCATGCCCGGTGAACTTTTATATTGGGAAAGTCATCTCCGGTGAACTTTTGTATTGGGAAAGTCATCTCCGGTGAACTTTTGTATTGGGAAAGTCATGCCCGGTGAACTTTTGTATTGGGAAAGTCATGCCCGGTGAACTTTTGTATGGGAAAAGTCATCTCCGGTGAACTTTTGTATGGGAAAAGTCATCTCCGGTGAACTTTTGTATGGGAAAAGTCATCTCCGGTGAACTTTTGTATTGGGAAAGTCATCTCCGGTGAACTTTTGTATGGGAAAAGTCATCTCCGGTGAACTTTTGTATTGGGAAAGTCATGCCCGGTGAACTTTTGTATTGGGAAAGTCATCTCCGGTGAACTTTTGTATGGGAAAAGTCATCTCCGGTGAACTTTTGTATGGGAAAAGTCATCTCCGGTGAACTTTTGTATTGGGAAAGTCATCTCCGGTGAACTTTTGTATGGGAAAAGTCATCTCCGGTGAACTTTTGTATTGGGAAAGTCATGCCCGGTGAACTTTTGTTTTGGGAAAGTCATGCCCGGTGAACTTTTGTATGGGAAAAGTCATCTCCGGTGAACTTTTGTATTGGGAAAGTCATCTCCGGTGAACTTTTGTATGGGAAAAGTCATCTCCGGTGAACTTTTGTATTGGGAAAGTCATCTCCGGTGAACTTTTGTATGGGAAAAGTCATCTCCGGTGAACTTTTGTATTGGGAAAGTCATCTCCGGTGAACTTTTTTATTGGGAAAGTCATCTCCGGTGAACTTTTGTATGGGAAAAGTCATCTCCGGTGAACTTTTGTATTGGGAAAGTCATGCCCGGTGAACTTTTGTATTGGGAAAGTCATGCCCGGTGAACTTTTGTATTGGGAAAGTCATGCCCGGTGAACTTTTGTATTGGGAAAGTCGTGCCCGGTGAACTTTTGTATTGGGAAAGTCATGCCCGGTGAACTTTTGTATTGGGAAAGTCATCTCCGGTGAACTTTTGTATTGGGAAAGTCATGCCCGGTGAACTTTTGTATGGGAAAAGTCATCTCCGGTGAACTTTTGTATTGGGAAAGTCATCTCCGGTGAACTTTTGTATGGGAAAAGTCATCTCCGGTGAACTTTTGTATTGGGAAAGTCATCTCCGGTGAACTTTTGTATTGGGAAAGTCATCTCCGGTGAACTTTTGTATGGGAAAAGTCATCTCCGGTGAACTTTTGTATTGGGAAAGTCATGCCCGGTGAACTATTGTATTGGGAAAGTCATCTCCGGTGAACTTTTGTATTGGGAAAGTCATGCCCGGTGAACTTTTGTATGGGAAAAGTCATCTCCGGTGAACTTTTGTATTGGGAAAGTCATCTCCGGTGAACTTTTGTATTGGGAAAGTCATCTCCGGTGAACTTTTGTATGGGAAAAGTCATCTCCGGTGAACTTTTGTATTGGGAAAGTCATCTCCGGAGAACTTTTGTATGGGAAAAGTCATCTCCGGTGAACTTTTGTATGGGAAAAGTCATCTCCGGTGAACTTTTGTATTGGGAAAGTCATCTCCGGTGAACTTTTGTATGGGAAAAGTCATCTCCGGTGAACTTTTGTATTGGGAAAGTCATCTCCGGTGAACTTTTGTATGGGAAAAGTCATCTCCGGTGAACTTTTGTATTGGGAAAGTCATCTCCGGTGAACTTTTGTATTGGGAAAGTCATGCCCGGTGAACTTTTATATTGGGAAAGTCATCTCCGGTGAACTTTTGTATGGGAAAAGTCATCTCCGGTGAACTTTTGTATGGGAAAAGTCATCTCCGGTGAACTTTTGTATTGGGAAAGTCATCTCCGGTGAACTTTTGTATGGGAAAAGTCATCTCCGGTGAACTTTTGTATTGGGAAAGTCGTGCCCGGTGAACTTTTGTATTGGGAAAGTCATGCCCGGTGAACTTTTATATTGGGAAAGTCATCTCCGGTGAACTTTTGTATTGGGAAAGTCATCTCCGGTGAACTTTTGTATTGGGAAAGTCATGCCCGGTGAACTTTTGTATTGGGAAAGTCATGCCCGGTGAACTTTTGTATGGGAAAAGTCATCTCCGGTGAACTTTTGTATGGGAAAAGTCATCTCCGGTGAACTTTTGTATGGGAAAAGTCATCTCCGGTGAACTTTTATATTGGGAAAGTCATGCCCGGTGAACTTTTGTATTGGGAAAGTCATCTCCGGTGAACTTTTGTATTGGGAAAGTCATCTCCGGTGAACTTTTGTATTGGGAAAGTCATCTCCGGTGAACTTTTGTATGGGAAAATTCATCTCCGGTGAACTTTTGTATTGGGAAAGTCATCTCCGGTGAACTTTTGTATGGGAAAGGTCATGCCCGGTGAACTTTTGTATTGGGAAAGTCATCTCCGGTGAACTTTTATATTGGGAAAGTCATCTCCGGTGAACTTTTGTATTGGGAAAGTCATCTCCGGTGAACTTTTGTATGGGAAAAGTCATCTCCGGTGAACTTTTGTATTGGGAAAGTCATCTCCGGTGAACTTTTGTATGGGAAAAGTCATCTCCGGTGAACTTTTGTATTGGGAAAGTCATCTCCGGTGAACTTTTGTATGGGAAAAGTCATCTCCGGTGAACTTTTGTATTGGGAAAGTCATCTCCGGTGAACTTTTGTATTGGGAAAGTCATGCCCGGTGAACTTTTATATTGGGAAAGTCATCTCCGGTGAACTTTTGTATGGGAAAAGTCATCTCCGGTGAACTTTTGTATGGGAAAAGTCATCTCCGGTGAACTTTTGTATTGGGAAAGTCATCTCCGGTGAACTTTTGTATGGGAAAAGTCATCTCCGGTGAACTTTTGTATTGGGAAAGTCGTGCCCGGTGAACTTTTGTATTGGGAAAGTCATGCCCGGTGAACTTTTATATTGGGAAAGTCATCTCCGGTGAACTTTTGTATTGGGAAAGTCATCTCCGGTGAACTTTTGTATTGGGAAAGTCATGCCCGGTGAACTTTTGTATTGGGAAAGTCATGCCCGGTGAACTTTTGTATGGGAAAAGTCATCTCCGGTGAACTTTTGTATGGGAAAAGTCATCTCCGGTGAACTTTTGTATGGGAAAAGTCATCTCCGGTGAACTTTTGTTTTGGGAAAGTCATCTCCGGTGAACTTTTGTATGGGAAAAGTCATCTCCGGTGAACTTTTGTATTGGGAAAGTCATGCCCGGTGAACTTTTGTATTGGGAAAGTCATCTCCGGTGAACTTTTGTATGGGAAAAGTCATCTCCGGTGAACTTTTGTATGGGAAAAGTCATCTCCGGTGAACTTTTGTATTGGGAAAGTCATCTCCGGTGAACTTTTGTATGGGAAAAGTCATCTCCGGTGAACTTTTGTATTGGGAAAGTCATGCCCGGTGAACTTTTGTATTGGGAAAGTCATCTCCGGTGAACTTTTGTATGGGAAAAGTCATCTCCGGTGAACTTTTGTATTGGGAAAGTCATCTCCGGTGAACTTTTGTATGGGAAAAGTCATCTCCGGTGAACTTTTGTATTGGGAAAGTCATCTCCGGTGAACTTTTGTATTGGGAAAGTCATCTCCGGTGAACTTTTGTATGGGAAAAGTCATCTCCGGTGAACTTTTGTATTGGGAAAGTCATGCCCGGTGAACTTTTGTATTGGGAAAGTCATGCCCGGTGAACTTTTGTATTGGGAAAGTCATGCCCGGTGAACTTTTGTATTGGGAAAGTCGTGCCCGGTGAACTTTTGTATTGGGAAAGTCATGCCCGGTGAACTTTTGTATTGGGAAAGTCATCTCCGGTGAACTTTTGTATTGGGAAAGTCATGCCCGGTGAACTTTTGTATGGGAAAAGTCATCTCCGGTGAACTTTTGTATTGGGAAAGTCATCTCCGGTGAACTTTTGTATGGGAAAAGTCATCTCCGGTGAACTTTTGTATTGGGAAAGTCATCTCCGGTGAACTTTTGTATTGGGAAAGTCATCTCCGGTGAACTTTTGTATGGGAAAAGTCATCTCCGGTGAACTTTTGTATTGGGAAAGTCATGCCCGGTGAACTATTGTATTGGGAAAGTCATCTCCGGTGAACTTTTGTATTGGGAAAGTCATGCCCGGTGAACTTTTGTATGGGAAAAGTCATCTCCGGTGAACTTTTGTATTGGGAAAGTCATCTCCGGTGAACTTTTGTATTGGGAAAGTCATCTCCGGTGAACTTTTGTATGGGAAAAGTCATCTCCGGTGAACTTTTGTATTGGGAAAGTCATCTCCGGAGAACTTTTGTATGGGAAAAGTCATCTCCGGTGAACTTTTGTATGGGAAAAGTCATCTCCGGTGAACTTTTGTATTGGGAAAGTCATCTCCGGTGAACTTTTGTATGGGAAAAGTCATCTCCGGTGAACTTTTGTATTGGGAAAGTCATCTCCGGTGAACTTTTGTATGGGAAAAGTCATCTCCGGTGAACTTTTGTATTGGGAAAGTCATCTCCGGTGAACTTTTGTATTGGGAAAGTCATGCCCGGTGAACTTTTATATTGGGAAAGTCATCTCCGGTGAACTTTTGTATGGGAAAAGTCATCTCCGGTGAACTTTTGTATGGGAAAAGTCATCTCCGGTGAACTTTTGTATTGGGAAAGTCATCTCCGGTGAACTTTTGTATGGGAAAAGTCATCTCCGGTGAACTTTTGTATTGGGAAAGTCGTGCCCGGTGAACTTTTGTATTGGGAAAGTCATGCCCGGTGAACTTTTATATTGGGAAAGTCATCTCCGGTGAACTTTTGTATTGGGAAAGTCATCTCCGGTGAACTTTTGTATTGGGAAAGTCATGCCCGGTGAACTTTTGTATTGGGAAAGTCATGCCCGGTGAACTTTTGTATGGGAAAAGTCATCTCCGGTGAACTTTTGTATGGGAAAAGTCATCTCCGGTGAACTTTTGTATGGGAAAAGTCATCTCCGGTGAACTTTTGTATTGGGAAAGTCATCTCCGGTGAACTTTTGTATGGGAAAAGTCATCTTCGGTGAACTTTTGTATTGGGAAAGTCATGCCCGGTGAACTTTTGTATTGGGAAAGTCATCTCCGGTGAACTTTTGTATGGGAAAAGTCATCTCCGGTGAACTTTTGTATGGGAAAAGTCATCTCCGGTGAACTTTTGTATTGGGAAAGTCATCTCCGGTGAACTTTTGTATGGGAAAAGTCATCTCCGGTGAACTTTTGTATTGGGAAAGTCATCTCCGGTGAACTTTTGTATGGGAAAAGTCATCTCCGGTGAACTTTTGTATTGGGAAAGTCATCTCCGGTGAACTTTTGTATGGGAAAAGTCATCTCCGGTGAACTTTTGTATTGGGAAAGTCATCTCCGGTGAACTTTTGTATTGGGAAAGTCATCTCCGGTGAACTTTTGTATGGGAAAAGTCATCTCCGGTGAACTTTTGTATTGGGAAAGTCATGCCCGGTGAACTTTTGTATTGGGAAAGTCATGCCCGGTGAACTTTTGTATTGGGAAAGTCATGCCCGGTGAACTTTTGTATTGGGAAAGTCGTGCCCGGTGAACTTTTGTATTGGGAAAGTCATGCCCGGTGAACTTTTGTATTGGGAAAGTCATCTCCGGTGAACTTTTGTATTGGGAAAGTCATGCCCTGTGAACTTTTGTATGGGAAAAGTCATCTCCGGTGAACTTTTGTATTGGGAAAGTCATCTCCGGTGAACTTTTGTATGGGAAAAGTCATCTCCGGTGAACTTTTGTATTGGGAAAGTCATCTCCGGTGAACTTTTGTATTGGGAAAGTCATCTCCGGTGAACTTTTGTATGGGAAAAGTCATCTCCGGTGAACTTTTGTATTGGGAAAGTCATGCCCGGTGAACTATTGTATTGGGAAAGTCATCTCCGGTGAACTTTTGTATTGGGAAAGTCATGCCCGGTGAACTTTTGTATGGGAAAAGTCATCTCCGGTGAACTTTTGTATTGGGAAAGTCATCTCCGGTGAACTTTTGTATTGGGAAAGTCATCTCCGGTGAACTTTTGTATGGGAAAAGTCATCTCCGGTGAACTTTTGTATTGGGAAAGTCATCTCCGGAGAACTTTTGTATGGGAAAAGTCATCTCCGGTGAACTTTTGTATGGGAAAAGTCATCTCCGGTGAACTTTTGTATTGGGAAAGTCATCTCCGGTGAACTTTTGTATGGGAAAAGTCATCTCCGGTGAACTTTTGTATTGGGAAAGTCATCTCCGGTGAACTTTTGTATGGGAAAAGTCATCTCCGGTGAACTTTTGTATTGGGAAAGTCATGCCCGGTGAACTATTGTATTGGGAAAGTCATCTCCGGTGAACTTTTGTATTGGGAAAGTCATGCCCGGTGAACTTTTGTATTGGGAAAGTCGTGCCCGGTGAACTTTTGTATTGGGAAAGTCATCTCCGGTGAACTTTTGTATTGGGAAAGTCATGCCCGGTGAACTTTTATATTGGGAAAGTCATCTCCGGTGAACTTTTGTATTGGGAAAGTCATCTCCGGTGAACTTTTGTATGGGAAAAGTCATCTCCGGTGAACTTTTGTATTGGGAAAGTCATCTCCGGTGAACTTTTATATTGGAAAAGTCATGCCCGGTGAACTTTTGTATTGGGAAAGTCATGCCCGGTGAACTATTGTATTGGGAAAGTCATCTCCGGTGAACTTTTGTATTGGGAAAGTCATCTCCGGTGAACTTTTGTATTGGGAAAGTCATCTCCGGTGAACTTTTGTATGGGAAAAGTCATCTCCGGTGAACTTTTGTATTGGGAAAGTCCTCTCCGGTGAACTTTTGTATGGGAAAAGTCATCTCCGGTGAACTTTTGTATTGGGAAAGTCATCTCCGGTGAACTTTTGTATTGGGAAAGTCATCTCCGGTGAACTTTTGTATTGGGAAAGTCATGCCCGGTGAACTTTTGTATTGGGAAAGTCGTGCCCGGTGAACTTTTGTATTGGGAAAGTCATCTCCGGTGAACTTTTGTATTGGGAAAGTCATGCCCGGTGAACTTTTATATTGGGAAAGTCATCTCCGGTGAACTTTTGTATTGGGAAAGTCATCTCCGGTGAACTTTTGTATTGGGAAAGTCATGCCCGGTGAACTTTTATATTGGGAAAGTCATCTCCGGTGAACTTTTGTATTGGGAAAGTCATCTCCGGTGAACTTTTGTATGGGAAAAGTCATCTCCGGTGAACTTTTGTATTGGGAAAGTCATCTCCGGTGAACTTTTGTATGGGAAAAGTCATCTCCGGTGAACTTTTGTATTGGGAAAGTCATCTCCGGTGAACTTTTGTATTGGGAAAGTCATCTCCGGTGAACTTTCGTATGGGAAAAGTCATCTCCTGTGAACTTTTGTATTGGGAAAGTCATCTCCGGTGAACTTTTGTATGGGAAAAGTCATCTCCGGTGAACTTTTGTATTGGGAAAGTCATCTCCGGTGAACTTTTGTATTGGGAAAGTCATCTCCGGTGAACTTTTGTATGGGAAAAGTCATCTCCGGTGAACTTTTGTATTGGGAAAGTCATCTCCGGTGAACTTTTGTATGGGAAAAGTCATCTCCGGTGAACTTTTGTATTGGGAAAGTCATCTCCGGTGAACTTTTGTATTGGGAAAGTCATCTCCGGTGAACTTTTGTATGGGAAAAGTCATCTCCGGTGAACTTTTGTATTGGGAAAGTCATCTCCGGTGAACTTTTGTATTGGGAAAGTCATCTCCGGTGAACTTTTGTATGGGAAAAGTCATCTCCGGTGAACTTTTGTATTGGGAAAGTCATCTCCGGTGAACTTTTGTATGGGAAAAGTCATCTCCGGTGAACTTTTGTATTGGGAAAGTCATGCCCGGTGAACTTTTGTATTGGGAAAGTCATCTCCGGTGAACTTTTGTATTGGGAAAGTCATCTCCGGTGAACTTTTGTATGGGAAAAGTCATCTCCGGTGAACTTTTGTATTGGGAAAGTCATCTCCGGTGAACTTTTGTATTGGGAAAGTCATCTCCGGTGAACTTTTGTATTGGGAAAGTCATCTCCGGTGAACTTTTGTATGGGAAAAGTCATCTCCGGTGAGCTTTTGTATTGGGAAAGTCATCTCCGGTGAACTTTTGTATTGGGAAAGTCATCTCCGGTGAACTTTTGTATGGGAAAAGTCATCTCCGGTGAACTTTTGTATTGGGAAAGTCATCTCCGGTGAACTTTTGTATGGGAAAAGTCATCTCCGGTGAACTTTTGTATGGGAAAAGTCATCTCCGGTGAACTTTTGTATTGGGAAAGTCATCTCCGGTGAACTTTTGTATGGGAAAAGTCATCTCCGGTGAACTTTTGTATTGGGAAAGTCATCTCCGGTGAACTTTTGTATTGGGAAAGTCATCTCCGGTGAACTTTTGTATGGGAAAAGTCATCTCCGGTGAACTTTTGTATTGGGAAAGTCATGCCCGGTGAACTATTGTATTGGGAAAGTCATCTCCGGTGAACTTTTGTATTGGGAAAGTCATGCCCGGTGAACTTTTGTATTGGGAAAGTCGTGCCCGGTGAACTTTTGTATTGGGAAAGTCATCTCCGGTGAACTTTTGTATTGGGAAAGTCATGCCCGGTGAACTTTTATATTGGGAAAGTCATCTCCGGTGAACTTTTGTATTGGGAAAGTCATCTCCGGTGAACTTTTGTATTGGGAAAGTCATCTCCGGTGAACTTTTGTATGGGAAAAGTCATCTCCGGTGAACTTTTGTATTGGGAAAGTCATCTCCGGTGAACTTTTGTATGGGAAAAGTCATCTCCGGTGAACTTTTGTATTGGGAAAGTCATCTCCGGTGAACTTTTGTATTGGGAAAGTCATCTCTGGTGAACTTTTGTATGGGAAAAGTCATCTCCGGTGAACTTTTGTATTGGGAAAGTCATCTCCGGTGAACTTTTGTATGGGAAAAGTCATCTCCGGTGAACTTTTGTATTGGGAAAGTCATCTCCGGTGAACTTTTGTATCGGGAAAGTCATCTCCGGTGAACTTTTGTATGGGAAAAGTCATCTCCGGTGAACTTTTGTATTGGGAAAGTCATCTCCGGTGAACTTTTGTATGGGAAAAGTCATCTCCGGTGAACTTTTGTATTGGGAAAGTCATCTCCGGTGAACTTTTGTATTGGGAAAGTCATCTCCGGTGAACTTTTGTATGGGAAAAGTCACCTCCGGTGAACTTTTGTATTGGGAAAGTCATCTCCGGTGAACTTTTGTATTGGGAAAGTCATCTCCGGTGAACTTTTGTATGGGAAAAGTCATCTCCGGTGAACTTTTGTATTGGGAAAGTCATCTCCGGTGACCTTTTGTATGGGAAAAGTCATCTCCGGTGAACTTTTGTATTGGGAAAGTCATCTCCGGTGAACTTTTGTATTGGGAAAGTCATCTCCGGTGAACTTTTGTATGGGAAAAGTCATCTCCGGTGAACTTTTGTATTGGGAAAGTCATCTCCGGTGAACTTTTGTATGGGAAAAGTCATCTCCGGTGAACTTTTGTATTGGGAAAGTCATGCCCGGTGAACTTTTGTATTGGGAAAGTCATGCCCGGTGAACTTTTGTATTGGGAAAGTCATGCCCGGTGAACTTTTGTATTGGGAAAGTCGTGCCCGGTGAACTTTTGTATTGGGAAAGTCATGCCCGGTGAACTTTTGTATTGGGAAAGTCATGCCCGGTGAAATTTTGTATGGGAAAAGTCATCTCCGGTGAACTTTTGTATGGGAAAAGTCATCTCCGGTGAACTTTTGTATGGGAAAAGTCTTCTCCGGTGAACTTTTGTATGGGAAAAGTCATCTCCGGTGAACTTTTGTATTGGGAAAGTCATCTCCGGTGAACTTTTGTATTGGGAAAGTCATCTCCGGTGAACTTTTGTATGGGAAAAGTCATCTCCGGTGAACTTTTGTATTGGGAAAGTCATCTCCGGTGAACTTTTGTATGGGAAAAGTCATCTCCGGTGAACTTTTGTATTGGGAAAGTCATGCCCGGTGAACTTTTGTATTGGGAAAGTCATCTCCGGTGAAATTTTGTATTGGGAAAGTCATCTCCGGTGAACTTTTGTATTGGGAAAGTCATCTCCGGTGAACTTTTGTATGGGAAATGTCATCTCCGGTGAACTTTTGTATTGGGAAAGTCATCTCCGGTGAACTTTTGTATGGGAAAAGTCATCTCCGGTGAACTTTTGTATTGGGAAAGTCATCTCCGGTGAACTTTTGTATGGGAAAAGTCATCTCCGGTGAACTTTTGTATTGGGAAAGTCATCTCCGGTGAACTTTTGTATTGGGAAAGTCATCTCCGGTGAACTTTTGTATGGGAAAAGTCATCTACGGTGAACTTTTGTATGGGAAAAGTCATCTCCTGTGAACTTTTGTATGGGAAAAGTCATCTCCGGTGAACTTTTGTATTGGGAAAGTCATCTCCGGTGAACTTTTGTATTGGGAAAGTCATCTCCGGTGAACTTTTGTATGGGAAAAGTCATCTCCGGTGAACTTTTGTATTGGGAAAGTCATCTCCGGTGAACTTTTGTATTGGGAAAGTCATCTCCGGTGAACTTTTGTATGGGAAAAGTCATCTCCGGTGAACTTTTGTATGGGAAAAGTCATCTCCGGTGAACTTTTGTATGGGAAAAGTCATCTCCGGTGAACTTTTGTATTGGGAAAGTCATGCCCGGTGAACTTTTGTATTGGGAAAGTCATCTCCGGTGAACTTTTGTATTGGGAAAGTCATGCCCGGTGAACTTTTGTATTGGGAAAGTCGTGCCCGGTGAACTTTTGTATTGGGAAAGTCATGCCCGGTGAACTTTTGTATTGGGAAAGTCATCTCCGGTGAACTTTTGTATTGGGAAAGTCATCTCCGGTGAACTTTTGTATGGGAAAAGTCATCTCCGGTGAATTTTGTATTGGGAAAGTCATCTCCGGTGAACTTTTGTATGGGAAAAGTCATCTCCGGTGAACTTTTGTATGGGAAAAGTCATCTCCGGTGAACTTTTGTATTGGGAAAGTCATCTCCGGTGAACTTTTGTATGGGAAAAGTCATCTCCGGTGAACTTTTGTATTGGGAAAGTCATCTCCGGTGAACTTTTGTATGGGAAAAGTCATCTCCGGTGAACTTTTGTATTGGGAAAGTCATCTCCGGTGAACTTTTGTATTGGGAAAGTCATCTCCGGTGAACTTTTGTATGGGAAAAGTCATCTCCGGTGAACTTTTGTATTGGGAAAGTCATCTCCGGTGAACTTTTGTATTGGGAAAGTCATGCCCGGTGAACTTTTATATTGGGAAAGTCATCTCCGGTGAACTTTTGTATGGGAAAAGTCATCTCCGGTGAACTTTTGTATTGGGAAAGTCATCTCCGGTGAACTTTTGTATTGGGAAAGTCATCTCCGGTGAACTTTTGTATGGGAAAAGTCATCTGCGGTGAACTTTTGTATTGGGAAAGTCATCTCCGGTGAACTTTTGTATTGGGAAAGTCATCTCCGGTGAACTTTTGTATTGGGAAAGTCATGCCCGGTGAACTTTTATATTGGGAAAGTCATCTCCGGTGAACTTTTGTATTGGGAAAGTCATGCCCGGTGAACTTTTGTGTTGGGAAAGTCATGCCCGGTGAACTTTTGTATTGGGAAAGTCATCTCCGGTGAACTTTTATATTGGAAAAGTTATGCCCGGTGAACTTTTGTATTGGGAAAGTCATGCCCGGTGAACTATTGTATTGGGAAAGTCATGCCCGGTGAACTTTTGTATTGGGAAAGTCATGCCCGGTGAACTTTTGTATGGGAAAAGTCATCTCCGGTGAACTTTTGTATTGGGAAAGTCATCTCCGGTGAACTTTTGTATGGGAAAAGTCATCTCCGGTGAACTTTTGTATTGGGAAAGTCATCTCCGGTGAACTTTTGTATTGGGAAAGTCATCTCCGGTGAACTTTTGTATGGGAAAAGTCATCTCCGGTGAACTTTTGTATTGGGAAAGTCATCTCCGGTGAACTTTTGTATTGGGAAAGTCATGCCCGGTGAACTTTTGTATGGGAAAAGTCATCTCCGGTGAACTTTTGTATTGGGAAAGTCGTGTCCGGTGAACTATTGTATTGGGAAAGTCATGCCCGGTGAACTTTTGTATTGGGAAAGTCATGCCCGGTGAACTTTTGTATTGGGAAAGTCATGCCCGGTGAACTTTTGTATTGGGAAAGTCATCTCCGGTGAACTTTTGTATGGGAAAAGTCATCTCCGGTGAACTTTTGTATGGGAAAAGTCATCTCCGGTGAACTTTTTAATTGGGAAAGTCATGCCCGGTGAACTTTTGTTTTGGGAAAGTCATGCCCGATGAACTTTTGTATTGGGAAAGTCATCTCCGGTGAACTTTTATATTGGAAAAGTCATGCCCGGTGAACTTTTGTATTGGGAAAGTCAAGCCCGGTGAACTATTGTATTGGGAAAGTCATGCCCGGTGAACTTTTGTATTGGGAAAGTCATGCCCGGTGAACTTTTGTATGGGAAAAGTCATCTCCGGTGAACTTTTGTATTGGGAAAGTCATCTCCGGTGAACTTTTGTATGGGAAAAGTCATCTCCGGTGAACTTTTGTATTGGGAAAGTCATCTCCGGTGAACTTTTGTATGGGAAAAGTCATCTCCGATGAACTTTTGTATTGGGAAAGTCATGCCCGGTGAACTTTTGTATTGGGAAAGTCATGCCCGGTGAACTTTTGTATTGGGAAAGTCATGCCCGGTGAACTTTTGTATTGGGAAAGTCGTGCCCGGTGAACTTTTGTATTGGGAAAGTCATGCCCGGTGAACTTTTGTATTGGGAAAGTCATGCCCGGTGAACTTTTGTATGGGAAAAGTCATCTCCGGTGAATTTTTGTATGGGAAAAGTCATCTCCGGTGAACTTTTGTATGGGAAAAGTCATCTCCGGTGAACTTTTGTATGGGAAAAGTCATCTCCGGTGAACTTTAGTATTGGGAAAGTCATCTCCGGTGAACTTTTGTATTGGGAAAGTCATCTCCGGTGAACTTTTGTATGGGAAAAGTCATCTCCGGTGAACTTTTGTATTGGGAAAGTCATCTCCGGTGAACTTTTGTATGGGAAAAGTCATCTCCGGTGAACTTTTGTATTGGGAAAGTCATGCCCGGTGAACTTTTGTATTGGGAAAGTCATCTCCGGTGAACTTTTGTATTGGGAAAGTCATCTCCGGTGAACTTTTGTATTGGGAAAGTCATCTCCGGTGAACTTTTGTATGGGAAATGTCATCTCCGGTGAACTTTTGTATTGGGAAAGTCATCTCCGGTGAACTTTTGTATGGGAAAAGTCATCTCCGGTGAACTTTTGTATTGGGAAAGTCATCTCCGGTGAACTTTTGTATGGGAAAAGTCATCTCCGGTGAACTTTTGTATTGGGAAAGTCATCTCCGGTGAACTTTTGTATTGGGAAAAGTCATCTCCGGTGAACTTTTGTATTGGGAAAGTCATCTCCGGTGAACTTTTGTATTGGGAAAGTCATCTCCGGTGAACTTTTGTATGGGAAAAGTCATCTCCGGTGAACTTTTGTATGGGAAAAGTCATCTCCGGTGAACTTTTGTATGGGAAAAGTCATCTCCGGTGAACTTTTGTATTGGGAAAGTCATCTCCGGTGAACTTTTGTATTGGGAAAGTCATCTCCGGTGAACTTTTGTATGGGAAAAGTCATCTCCGGTGAACTTTTGTATTGGGAAAGTCATCTCCGGTGAACTTTTGTATTGGGAAAGTCATCTCCGGTGAACTTTTGTATGGGAAAAGTCATCTCCGGTGAACTTTTGTATGGGAAAAGTCATCTCCGGTGAACTTTTGTATTGGGAAAGTCATCTCCGGTGAACTTTTGTATGGGAAAAGTAATCTCCGGTGAACTTTTGTATTGGGAAAGTCATCTCCGGTGAACTTTTGTATTGGGAAAGTCATCTCCGGTGAACTTTTGTATTGGGAAAGTCATGCCCGGTGAACTTTTGTATTGGGAAAGTCATCTCCGGTGAACTTTTGTATTGGGAAAGTCATCTCCGGTGAACTTTTGTATTGGGAAAGTCATCTCCGGTGAACTTTTGTATGGGAAAAGTCATCTCCGGTGAACTTTTGTATTGGGAAAGTCACCTCCGGTGAACTTTTGTATGGGAAAAGTCATCTCCGGTGAACTTTTGTATTGGGAAAGTCATCTCCGGTGAACTTTTGTATTGGGAAAGTCATGCCCGGTGAACTTTTGTATGGGAAAAGTCATCTCCGGTGAACTTTTGTATTGGGAAAGTCATCTCCGGTGAACTTTTATATTGGGAAAGTCATCTCCGGTGAACTTTTGTATGGGAAAAGTCATCTCCGGTGAACTTTTGTATTGGGAAAGTCATCTCCGGTGAACTTTTGTATGGGAAAAGTCATCTCCGGTGAACTTTTGTATTGGGAAAGTCATCTCCGGTGAACTTTTGTATTGGGAAAGTCATCTCCGGTGAACTTTTGTATTGGGAAAGTCATCTCCGGTGAACTTTTGTATGGGAAAAGTCATCTCCGGTGAACTTTTGTATTGGGAAAGTCATCTCCGGTGAACTTTTGTATTGGGAAAGTCATGCCCGGTGAACTTTTGTATGGGAAAAGTCATCTCCGGTGAACTTTTGTATTGGGAAAGTCGTGCCCGGTGAACTTTTGTATTGGGAAAGTCATCTCCGGTGAACTTTTGTATTGGGAAAGTCATGCCCGGTGAACTTTTGTATTGGGAAAGTCGTGCCCGGTGAACTTTTGTATTGGGAAAGTCATCTCCGGTGAACTTTTGTATTGGGAAAGTCATGCCCGGTGAACTTTTATATTGGGAAAGTCATCTCCGGTGAACTTTTGTATTGGGAAAGTCATGCCCGGTGAACTTTTGTATTGGGAAAGTCATGCCCGGTGAACTTTTGTATTGGGAAAGTCATCTCCGGTGAACTTTTATATTGGAAAAGTCATGCCCGGTGAACTTTTGTATTGGGAAAGTCATGCCCGGTGAACTATTGTATTGGGAAAGTCATGCCCGGTGAACTTTTGTATTGGGAAAGTCATGCCCGGTGAACTTTTGTATGGGAAAAGTCATCTCCGGTGAACTTTTGTATTGGGAAAGTCATCTCCGGTGAACTTTTGTATGGGAAAAGTCATCTCCGGTGAACTTTTGTATTGGGAAAGTCATCTCCGGTGAACTTTTGTATTGGGAAAGTCATCTCCGGTGAACTTTTGTATGGGAAAAGTCATCTCCGGTGAACTTTTGTATTGGGAAAGTCATCTCCGGTGAACTTTTGTATTGGGAAAGTCATGCCCGGTGAACTTTTGTATGGGAAAAGTCATCTCCGGTGAACTTTTGTATTGGGAAAGTCGTGCCCGGTGAACTATTGTATTGGGAAAGTCATGCCCGGTGAACTTTTGTATTAGGAAAGTCATGCCCGGTGAACTTTTGTATTGGGAAAGTCATGCCCGGTGAACTTTTGTATTGGGAAAGTCATCTCCGGTGAACTTTTGTATGGGAAAAGTCATCTCCGGTGAACTTTTGTATGGGAAAAGTCATCTCCGGTGAACTTTTGTATTGGGAAAGTCATGCCCGGTGAACTTTTGTATTGGGAAAGTCATGCCCGGTGAACTTTTGTATTGGGAAAGTCATCTCCGGTGAACTTTTATATTGGAAAAGTCATGCCCGGTGAACTTTTGTA
The DNA here is from genome assembly GCF_047663935.1 of Musca autumnalis. Taxonomy (NCBI): domain Eukaryota; kingdom Metazoa; phylum Arthropoda; class Insecta; order Diptera; family Muscidae; genus Musca; species Musca autumnalis. The sequence goes on from NW_027411854.1 coordinate 61,840, forward strand.
TTGGGAAAGTCATGCCCGGTGAACTATTGTATTGGGAAAGTCATGCCCGGTGAACTTTTGTATTGGGAAAGTCATGCCCGGTGAACTTTTGTATGGGAAAAGTCATCTCCGGTGAACTTTTGTATTGGGAAAGTCATCTCCGGTGAACTTTTGTATGGGAAAAGTCATCTCCGGTGAACTTTTGTATTGGGATAGTCATCTCCGGTTAACTTTTGTATTGGGAAAGTCATCTCCGGTGAACTTTTGTATGTGAAAAGTCATCTCCGGTGAACTTTTGTATTGGGAAAGTCATCTCCGGTGAACTTTTGTATGGGAAAAGTAATCTCCGGTGAACTTTTGTATTGGGAAAGTCATCTCCGGTGAACTTTTGTATTGGGAAAGTCATGCCCGGTGAACTTTTGTATTGGGAAAGTCATGCCCGGTGAACTTTTGTATTGGGAAAGTCATGCCCGGTGAACTTTTGTATGGGAAAAGTCATCTCCGGTGAACTTTTGTATGGGAAAAGTCATCTCCGGTGAACTTTTGTATTGGGAAAGTCATCTCCGGTGAACTTTTGTATTGGGAAAGTCATCTCCGGTGAACTTTTGTATGGGAAAAGTCATCTCCGGTGAACTTTTGTATTGGGAAAGTCATCTCCGGTGAACTTTTGTATGGGAAAAGTCATCTCCGGTGAACTTTTGTATTGGGAAAGTCATCTCCGGTGAACTTTTGTATGGGAAAAGTCATCTCCGGTGAACTTTTGTATTGGGAAAGTCATCTCCGGTGAACTTTTGTATGGGAAAAGTCATCTCCGGTGAACTTTTGTATTGGGAAAGTCATCTCCGGTGAACTTTTGTATTGGGAAAGTCATCTCCGGTGAACTTTTGTATGGGAAAAGTCATCTCCGGTGAACTTTTGTATTGGGAAAGTCATGCCCGGTGAACTTTTGTATTGGGAAAGTCATCTCCGGTGAACTTTTGTATGGGAAAAGTCATCTCCGGTGAACTTTTGTATTGGGAAAGTCATCTCCGGTGAACTTTTGTATTGGGAAAGTCATCTCCGGTGAACTTTTGTATGCGAAAAGTCATCTCCGGTGAACTTTTGTATTGGGAAAGTCATCTCCGGTGAACTTTTGTATTGGGAAAGTCATCTCCGGTGAACTTTTGTATTGGGAAAGTCATCTCCGGTGAACTTTTGTATTGGGAAAGTCATCTCCGGTGAACTTTTGTATGGGAAAAGTCATCTCCGGTGAACTTTTGTATTGGGAAAGTCATCTCCGGTGAACTTTTGTATGGGAAAAGTCATCTCCGGTGAACTTTTGTATTGGGAAAGTCATCTCCGGTGAACTTTTGTATTGGGAAAGTCATCTCCGGTGAACTTTTGTATGGGAAAAGTCATCTCCGGTGAACTTTTGTATTGGGAAAGTCATCTCCGGTGAACTTTTGTATTGGGAAAGTCATCTCCGGTGAACTTTTGTATGGGAAAAGTCATCTCCGGTGAACTTTTGTATTGGGAAAGTCATCTCCGGTGAACTTTTGTATTGGGAAAGTCATCTCCGGTGAACTTTTGTATTGGGAAAGTCATCTCCGGTGAACTTTTGTATGGGAAAAGTCATCTCCGGTGAACTTTTGTATTGGGAAAGTCATGCCCGGTGAACTTTTGTATTGAGAAAGTCATGTCCGGTGAACTTTTGTATGGGAAAAGTCATCTCCGGTGAACTTTTGTATTGGGAAAGTCATCTCCGGTGAACTTTTGTATTGGGAAAGTCATCTCCGGTGAACTTTTGTATGGGAAAAGTCATCTCCGGTGAACTTTTATATTGGGAAAGTCATATCCGGTGAACTTTTGTATTGGGAAAGTCGTGCCCGGTGAACTTTTGTATTGGAAAAGTCATCTCCGGTGAACTTTTGTATTGGGAAAGTCATCTCCGGTGAACTTTTATATTGGGAAAGTCATGCCCGGTGAACTTTTGTTTTGGGAAAGTCATGCCCGGTGAACTTTTGTATTGGGAAAGTCGTGCCCGGTGAACTTTAGTATTGGGAAAGTCATGCCCGGTGAACTTTTGTATTGGGAAAGTCATCTCCGGAGAACTTTTGTATGGGAAAAGTCATCTCCGGTGAACTTTTGTATTGGGAAAGTCATGCCCGGTGAACTTTTGTATTGGGAAAGTCATCTCCGGTGAACTTTTGTATGGGAAAAGTCATCTCCGGTGAACTTTTGTATTGGGAATGTCATCTCCGGTGAACTTTTGTATGGGAAAAGTCATCTCCGGTGAACTTTTGTATTGGGAAAGTCATCTCCGGTGAACTTTTGTATTGGGAAAGTCATGCCCGGCGAACTTTTGTATTGGGAAAGTCATGCCCGGTGAACTTTTGTATTGGGAAAGTCATGCCCGGTGAACTTTTGTATTGGGAAAGTCATGCCCGGTGAACTTTTGTATTGGGAAAGTCATCTCCGGTGAACTTTTATATTGGAAAAGTCATGCCCGGTGAACTTTTGTATTGGGAAAGTCATGCCCGGTGAACTATTGTATTGGGAAAGTCATGCCCGGTGAACTTTTGTATTGGGAAAGTCATGCCCGGTGAACTTTTGTATTGGGAAAGTCATGCCCGGTGAACTTTTGTATTGGGAAAGTCATCTCCGGTGAACTCTTATATTGGAAAAGTCATGCCCGGTGAACTTTTGTATTGGGAAAGTCATCTCCGGTGAACTTTTGTATTGGGAAAGTCATCTCCGGTGAACTTTTGTATTGGAAAGTCATCTCCGGTGAACTTTTGTATGGGAAAAGTCATCTCCGGTGAACTTTTGTATGGGAAAAGTCATCTCCGGTGAACTTTTGTATTGGGAAAGTCATCTCCGGTGAACTTTTGTATGGGAAAAGTCATCTCCGGTGAACTTTTGTATTGGGAAAGTCATCTCCGGTGAACTTTTGTATGGGAAAAGTCATCTCCGGTGAACTTTTGTATTGGGAAAGTCATCTCCGGTGAACTTTTGTATGGGAAAAGTCATCTCCGGTGAACTTTTGTATTGGGAAAGTCATCTCCGGTGAACTTTTGTATTGGGAAAGTCATCTCCGGTGAACTTTTGTATTGGGAAAGTCATCTCCGGTGAACTTTTCTATTGGGAAAGTCATCTCCGGTGAACTTTTGTATGGGAAAAGTCATCTCCGGTGAACTTTTGTATTGGGAAAGTCATCTCCGGTGAACTTTTGTATTGGGAAAGTCATCTCCGGTGTACTTTTGTATGGGAAAAGTCATCTCCGGTGAACTTTTATATTGGGAAAGTCATCTCCGGTGAACTTTTGTATGGGAAAAGTCATCTCCGGTGAACTTTTGTATGGGAAAAGTCATCTCCGGTGAACTTTTGTATTGGGAAAGTCATCTCCGGTGAACTTTGGAAAGTCATCTCCGGTGAACTTTTGTATGGGAAAAGTCATCTCCGGTGAACTTTTATATTGGGAAAGTCATCTCCGGTGAACTTTTGTATTGGGAAAGTCGTGCCCGGTGAACTTTTGTATTGGGAAAGTCATCTCCGGTGAACTTTTGTATTGGGAAAGTCATCTCCGGTGAACTTTTGTATGGGAAAAGTCATCTCCGGTGAACTTTTGTATTGGGAAAGTCATCTCCGGTGAACTTTTGTATGGGAAAAATCATCTCCGGTGAACTTTTGTATTGGGAAAGTCATGCCCGGTGAACTTTTGTATTGGGAAAGTCATCTCCGGTGAACTTTTGTATGGGAAAAGTCATCTCCGGTGAACTTTTGTATTGGGAAAGTCATCTCCGGTGAACTTTTGTATGGGAAAAGTCATCTCCGGTGAACTTTTGTATTGGGAAAGTCATCTCCGGTGAACTTTTGTATGGGAAAAGTCATCTCCGGTGAACTTTTGTATTGGGAAAGTCATCTCCGGTGAACTTTTGTATTGGGAAAGTCATGCCCGGTGAACTTTTATATTGGGAAAGTCATGCCCGGTGAACTTTTGTTTTGGGAAAGTCATGCCCGGTGAACTTTTGTATTGGGAAAGTCATCTCCGGTGAACTTTTGTATTGGGAAAGTCATCTCCGGTGAACTTTTGTATTGGGAAAGTCATCTCCGGTGAACTTTTGTATTGGGAAAGTCATCTCCGGTGAACTTTTGTATTGGGAAAGTCATCTCCGGTGAACTTTTGTATTGGGAAAGTCATCTCCGGTGAACTTTTGTATGGGAAAAGTCATCTCCGGTGAACTTTTGTATGGGAAAAGTCATCTCCGGTGAACTTTTGTATTGGGAAAGTCATCTCCGGTGAACTTTTGTATGGGAAAAGTCATCTCCGGTGAACTTTTGTATTGGGAAAGTCATCTCCGGTGAACTTTTGTATGGGAAAAGTCATCTCCGGTGAACTTTTGTATTGGGAAAGTCATCTCCGGTGAACTTTTGTATTGGGAAAGTCATCTCCGGTGAACTTTTGTATTGGGAAAGTCATGCCCGGTGAACTTTTGTATTGGGAAAGTCATGCCCGGTGAACTTTTGTATTGGGAAAGTCATGCCCGGTGAACTTTTGTATGGGAAAAGTCATCTCCGGTGAACTTTTGTATGGGAAAAGTCATCTCCGGTGAACTTTTGTATTGGGAAAGTCATCTCCGGTGAACTTTTGTATGGGAAAAATCATCTCCGGTGAACTTTTGTATTGGGAAAGTCATCTCCGGTGAACTTTTGTATTGGGAAAGTCATCTCCGGTGAACTTTTGCATTGGGAAAGTCATCTCCGGTGAACTTTTGTATTGGAAAAGTCATCTCCGGTGAACTTTTGTATTGGGAAAGTCATCTCCGGTGAACTTTTGTATTGGGAAAGTCATCTCCGGTGAACTTTTGTATGGGAAAAGTCATCTCCGGTGAACTTTTGTATTGGGAAAGTCATCTCCGGTGAACTTTTGTATGGGAAAAGTCATCTCCGGTGAACTTTTGTATTGGGAAAGTCATCTCCGGTGAACTTTTGTATGGGAAAAGTCATCTCCGGTGAACTTTTGTATTGGGAAAGTCATCTCCGGTGAACTTTTGTATTGGGAAAGTCATCTCCGGTGAACTTTTGTATGGGAAAAGTCATCTCCGGTGAACTTTTGTATTGGGAAAGACATGCCCGGTGAACTTTTGTATTGGGAAAGTCATCTCCGGTGAACTTTTGTATGGGAAAGTCATCTCCGGTGAACTTTTGTATTGGGAAAGTCATCTCCGGTGAACTTTTGTATTGGGAAAGTCATGCCCGGTGAACTTTTATATTGGGAAAGTCATCTCCGGTGAACTTTTGTATTGGGAAAGTCATCTCCGGTGAACTTTTGTATTGGGAAAGTCATCTCCGGTGAACTTTTGTATGGGAAAAGTCATCTCCGGTGAACTTTTGTATTGGGAAAGTCATCTCCGGTGAACTTTTGTATTGGGAAAGTCATCTCCGGTGAACTTTTGTATGGGAAAAGTCATCTCCGGTGAACTTTTGTATTGGGAAAGTCATGCCCGGTGAACTTTTGTATTGGGAAAGTCATCTCCGGTGAACTTTTGTATGGGAAAAGTCATCTCCGGTGAACTTTTGTATTGGGAAAGTCATCTCCGGTGAACTTTTGTATTGGGAAAGTCATCTCCGGTGAACTTTTGTATGGGAAAAGTCATCTCCGGTGAACTTTTGTATTGGGAAAGTCATCTCCGGTGAACTTTTGTATTGGGAAAGTCATCTCCGGTGAACTTTTGTATTGGGAAAGTCATCTCCGGTGAACTTTTGTATTGGGAAAGTCATCTCCGGTGAACTTTTGTATGGGAAAAGTCATCTCCGGTGAACTTTTGTATGGGAAAAGTCATCTCCGGTGAACTTTTGTATGGGAAAAGTCATCTCCGGTGAACTTTTGTATTGGGAAAGTCATGCCCGGTGAACTTTTGTATTGGGAAAGTCATCTCCGGTGAACTTTTGTATTGGGAAAGTCATGCCCGGTGAACTTTTGTATTGGGAAAGTCGTGCCCGGTGAACTTTTGTATTGGGAAAGTCATGCCCGGTGAACTTTTGTATTGGGAAAGTCATCTCCGGTGAACTTTTGTATTGGGAAAGTCATCTCCGGTGAACTTTTGTATGGGAAAAGTCATCTCCGGTGAACTTTTGTATTGGGAAAGTCATCTCCGGTGAACTTTTGTATGGGAAAAGTCATCTCCGGTGAACTTTTGTATGGGAAAAGTCATCTCCGGAGAACTTTTGTATTGGGAAAGTCATCTCCGGTGAACTTTTGTATGGGAAAAGTCATCTCCGGTGAACTTTTGTATTGGGAAAGTCATCTCCGGTGAACTTTTGTATGGGAAAAGTCATCTCCGGTGAACTTTTGTATTGGGAAAGTCATCTCCGGTGAACTTTTGTATGGGAAAAGTCATCTCCGGTGAACTTTTGTATTGGGAAAGTCATCTCCGGTGAACTTTTGTATTGGGAAAGTCATGCCCGGTGAACTTTTATATTGGGAAAGTCATCTCCGGTGAACTTTTGTATGGGAAAAGTCATCTCCGGTGAACTTTTGTATTGGGAAAGTCATCTCCGGTGAACTTTTGTATTGGGAAAGTCATCTCCGGTGAACTTTTGTATGGGAAAAGTCATCTCCGGTGAACTTTTGTATTGGGAAAGTCATCTCCGGTGAACTTTTGTATTGGGAAAGTCATCTCCGGTGAACTTTTGTATTGGGAAAGTCATGCCCGGTGAACTTTTGTATTGGGAAAGTCATCTCCGGTGAACTTTTGTATTGGGAAAGTCATCTCCGGTGAACTTTTGTATGGGAAAAGTCATCTCCGGTGAACTTTTGTATTGGGAAAGTCATCTCCGGTGAACTTTTGTATGGGAAAAGTCATCTCCGGTGAACTTTTGTATGGGAAAAGTCATCTCCGGTGAACTTTTGTATTGGGAAAGTCATCTCCGGTGAACTTTTGTATTGGGAAAGTCATCTCCGGTGAACTTTTGTATGGGAATAGTCATCTCCGGTGAACTTTTGTATTGGGAAAGTCATCTCCGGTGAACTTTTGTATGGGAAAAGTCATCTCCGGTGAACTTTTGTATTGGGAAAGTCATCTCCGGTGAACTTTTGTATTGGGAAAAGTCATCTCCGGTGAACTTTTGTATTGGGAAAGTCATCTCCGGTGAACTTTTGTATTGGGAAAGTCATCTCCGGTGAACTTTTGTATTGGGAAAGTCATCTCCGGTGAACTTTTGTATGGGAAAAGTCATCTCCGGTGAACTTTTGTATTGGGAAAGTCATCTCCGGTGAACTTTTGTATGGGAGAAGTCATCTCCGGTGAACTTTTGTATTGGGAAAGTCATCTCCGGTGAACTTTTGTATTGGGAAAGTCATCTCCGGTGAACTTTTGTATGGGAAAAGTCATCTCCGGTGAACTTTTGTATTGGGAAAGTCATCTCCGGTGAACTTTTGTATTGGTAAAGTCATGCCCGGTGAACTTTTGTATGGGAAAAGTCATCTCCGGTGAACTTTTGTATTGGGAAAGTCATGCCCGGTGAACTTTTATATTGGGAAAGTCATCTCCGGTGAACTTTTGTATGGGAAAAGTCATCTCCGGTGAACTTTTGTATTGGGAAAGTCATCTCCGGTGAACTTTTGTATGGGAAAAGTCATCTCCGGTGAACTTTTGTATTCGGAAAGTCATCTCCGGTGAACTTTTGTATTGGGAAAGTCATCTCCGGTGAACTTTTGTATTGGGAAAGTCATCTCCGGTGAACTTTTGTATGGGAAAAGTCATCTCCGGTGAACTTTTGTATTGGGAAAGTCATCTCCGGTGAACTTTTGTATTGGGAAAGTCATGCCCGGTGAACTTTTGTATTGGGAAAGTCATGTCCGGTGAACTTTTGTATTGGGAAAGTCATCTCCGGTGAACTTTTATATTGGAAAAGTCATGCCCGGTGAACTTTTGTATTGGGAAAGTCATGCCCGGTGAACTATTGTATTGGAAAAGTCATGCCCGGTGAACTTTTGTATTGGGAATGTCATGCCCGGTGAACTTTTGTATGGGAAAAGTCATCTCCGGTGAACTTTTGTATTGGGAAAGTCATCTCCGGTGAACTTTTGTATGGGAAAAGTCATCTCCGGTGAACTTTTGTATTGGGAAAGTCATCTCCGGTGAACTTTTGTATTGGGAAAGTCATCTACGGTGAACTTTTGTATGGGAAAAGTCATCTCCGGTGAACTTTTGTATTGGGAAAGTCATCTCCGGTGAACTTTTGTATTGGGAAAGTCATGCCCGGTGAACTTTTGTATGGGAAAAGTCATCTCCGGTGAACTTTTGTATTGGGAAAGTCGTGCCCGGTGAACTATTGTATTGGGAAAGTCATGCCCGGTGAACTTTTGTATTGGGAAAGTCATGCCCGGTGAACTTTTGTATTGGGAAAGTCACCCCGGTGAACTTTTGTATTGGGAAAGTCATCTCCGGTGAACTTTTGTATGGGAAAAGTCATCTCCGGTGAACTTTTGTATGGGAAAAGTCATCTCCGGTGAACTTTTGTATTGGGAAAGTCATGCCCGGTGAACTTTTGTATTGGGAAAGTCATGCCCGGTGAACTTTTGTATTGGGAAAGTCATCTCCGGTGAACTTTTATATTGGAAAAGTCATGCCCGGTGAACTTTTGTATTGGGAAAGTCATGCCCGGTGAACTATTGTATTGGGAAAGTCATGCCCGGTGAACTTTTGTATTGGGAAAGTCATGCCCGGTGAACTTTTGTATGGGAAAAGTCATCTCCGGTGAACTTTTGTATTGGGAAAGTCATCTCCGGTGAACTTTTGTATGGGAAAAGTCATCTCCGGTGAACTTTTGTATTGGGAAAGTCATCTCCGGTGAACTTTTGTATTGGGAAAGTCATCTCCGGTGAACTTTTGTATGGGAAAAGTCATCTCCGGTGAACTTTTGTATTGGGAAAGTCATCTCCGGTGAACTTTTGTATGGGAAAAGTCATCTCCGGTGAACTTTTGTATTGGGAAAGTCATCTCCGGTGAACTTTTGTATTGGGAAAGTCATGCCCGGTGAACTTTTGTATTGGGAAAGTCATGCCCGGTGAACTTTTGTATTGGGAAAGTCATGCCCGGTGAACTTTTGTATGGGAAAAGTCATCTCCGGTGAACTTTTGTATGGGAAAAGTCATCTCCGGTGAACTTTTGTATTGGGAAAGTCATCTCCGGTGAACTTTTGTATTGGGAAAGTCATCTCCGGTGAACTTTTGTATGGGAAAAGTCATCTCCGGTGAACTTTTGTATTGGGAAAGTCATCTCCGGTGAACTTTTGTATGGGAAAAGTCATCTCCGGTGAACTTTTGTATTGGGAAAGTCATCTCCGGTGAACTTTTGTATGGGAAAAGTCATCTCCGGTGAACTTTTGTATTGGGAAAGTCATCTCCGGTGAACTTTTGTATGGGAAAAGTCATCTCCGGTGAACTTTTGTATTGGGAAAGTCATCTCCGGTGAACTTTTGTATTGGGAAAGTCATCTCCGGTGAACTTTTGTATGGGAAAAGTCATCTCCGGAGAACTTTTGTATTGGGAAAGTCATGCCCGGTGAACTTTTGTATTGGGAAAGTCATCTCCGGTGAACTTTTGTATGGGAAAAGTCATCTCCGGTGAACTTTTGTATTGGGAAAGTCATCTCCGGTGAACTTTTGTATTGGGAAAGTCATCTCCGGTGAACTTTTGTATGGGAAAAGTCATCTCCGGTGAACTTTTGTATTGGGAAAGTCATCTCCGGTGAACTTTTGTATTGGGAAAGTCATCTCCGGTGAACTTTTGTATTGGGAAAGTCATCTCCGGTGAACTTTTGTATTGGGAAAGTCATCTCCGGTGAACTTTTGTATGGGAAAAGTCATCTCCGGTGAACTTTTGTATTGGGAAAGTCATCTCCGGTGAACTTTTGTATGGGAAAAGTCATCTCCGGTGAACTTTTGTATTGGGAAAGTCATCTCCGGTGAACTTTTGTATTGGGAAAGTCATCTCCGGTGAACTTTTGTATGGGAAAAGTCATCTCCGGTGAACTTTTGTATTGGGAAAGTCATCTCCGGTGAACTTTTGTATTGGGAAAGTCATCTCCGGTGAACTTTTGTATGGGAAAAGTCATCTCCGGTGAACTTTTGTATTGGGAAAGTCATCTCCGGTGAACTTTTGTATGGGAAAAGTCATCTCCGGTGAACTTTTGTATTGGGAAAGTCATCTCCGGTGAACTTTTGTATTGGGAAAGTCATCTCCGGTGAACTTTTGTATGGGAAAAGTCATCTCCGGTGAACTTTTGTATTGGGAAAGTCATCTCCGGTGAACTTTTGTATTGGGAAAGTCATGCCCGGTGAACTTTTGTATGGGAAAAGTCATCTCCGGTGAACTTTTGTATTGGGAAAGTCGTGCCCGGTGAACTATTGTATTGGGAAAGTCATGCCCGGTGAACTTTTGTATTGGGAAAGTCAAGCCCGGTGAACTTTTGTATTGGGAAAGTCATCCCGGTGAACTTTTGTATTGGGAAAGTCATCTCCGGTGAACTTTTGTATGGGAAAAGTCATCTCCGGTGAACTTTTGTATGGGAAAAGTCATCTCCGGTGAACTTTTGTATTGGGAAAGTCATGCCCGGTGAACTTTTGTATTGGGAAAGTCATGCCCGGTGAACTTTTATATTGGGAAAGTCATCTCCGGTGAACTTTTATATTGGAAAAGTCATGCCCGGTGAACTTTTGTATTGGGAAAGTCATGCCCGGTGAACTATTGTATTGGGAAAGTCATGCCCGGTGAACTTTTGTATTGGGAAAGTCATGCCCGGTGAACTTTTGTATGGGAAAAGTCATCTCCGGTGAACTTTTGTATTGGGAAAGTCATCTCCGGTGAACTTTTGTATGGGAAAAGTCATCTCCGGTGAACTTTTATATTGGGAAAGTCATCTCCGGTGAACTTTTGTATTGGGAAAGTCATCTCCGGTGAACTTTTGTATGGGAAAGTCATCTCCGGTGAACTTTTGTATGGGAAAAGTCATCTCCGGTGAACTTTTGTATTGGGAAAGTCATCTCCGGTGAACTTTTGTATTGGGAAAGTCATGCCCGGTGAACTTTTGTATTGGGAAAGTCATGCCCGGTGAACTTTTGTATTGGGAAAGTCATGCCCGGTGAACTTTTGTATGGGAAAAGTCATCTCCGGTGAACTTTTGTATGGGAAAAGTCATCTCCGGTGAACTTTTGTATTGGGAAAGTCATCTCCGGTGAACTTTTGTATTGGGAAAGTCATCTCCGGTGAACTTTTGTATGGGAAAAGTCATCTCCGGTGAACTTTTGTATTGGGAAAGTCATCTCCGGTGAACTTTTGTATGGAAAAAGTCATCTCCGGTGAACTTTTGTATTGGGAAAGTCATCTCCGGTGAACTTTTGTATGGGAAAAGTCATCTCCGGTGAACTTTTGTATTGGGAAAGTCATCTCCGGTGAACTTTTGTATGGGAAAAGTCATCTCCGGTGAACTTTTGTATTGGGAAAGTCATCTCCGGTGAACTTTTGTATTGGGAAAGTCATCTCCGGTGAACTTTTGTATGGGAAAAGTCATCTCCGGTGAACTTTTGTATTGGGAAAGTCATGCCCGGTGAACTTTTGTATTGGGAAAGTCATCTCCGGTGAACTTTTGTATGGGAAAAGTCATCTCCGGTGAACTTTTGTATTGGGAAAGTCATCTCCGGTGAACTTTTGTATTGGGAAAGTCATCTCCGGTGAACTTTTGTATGGGAAAAGTCATCTCCGGTGAACTTTTGTATTGGGAAAGTCATCTCCGGTGAACTTTTGTATTGGGAAAGTCATCTCCGGTGAACTTTTGTATTGGGAAAGTCATCTCCGGTGAACTTTTGTATTGGGAAAGTCATCTCCGGTGAACTTTTGTATGGGAAAAGTCATCTCCGGTGAACTTTTGTTTTGGGAAAGTCATCTCCGGTGAACTTTTGTATGGGAAAAGTCATCTCCGGTGAACTTTTGTATTGGGAAAGTCATCTCCGGTGAACTTTTGTATTGGGAAAGTCATCTCCGGTGCACTTTTGTATGGGAAAAGTCATCTCCGGTGAACTTTTGTATTGGGAAAGTCATCTCCGGTGAACTTTTGTATTGGGAAAGTCATCTCCGGTGAACTTTTGTATGGGAAAAGTCATCTCCGGTGAACTTTTGTATTGGGAAAGTCATCTCCGGTGAACTTTTGTATGGGAAAAGTCATCTCCGGTGAACTTTTGTATTGGGAAGTCATCTCCGGTGAACTTTTGTATTGGGAAAGTCATCTCCGGTGAACTTTTGTATGGGAAAAGTCATCTCCGGTGAACTTTTGTATTGGGAAAGTCATCTCCGGTGAACTTTTGTATTGGGAAAGTCATGCCCGGTGAACTTTTGTATGGGAAAAGTCATCTCCGGTGAACTTTTGTATTGGGAAAGTCATGCCCGGTGAACTTTTATATTGGGAAAGTCATCTCCGGTGAACTTTTGTATGGGAAAAGTCATCTCCGGTGAACTTTTGTATTGGGAAAGTCATCTCCGTTGAACTTTTGTATGGGAAAAGTCATCTCCGGTGAACTTTTGTATTGGGAAAGTCATCTCCGGTGAACTTTTGTATTGGGAAAGTCATCTCCGGTGAACTTTTGTATTGGGAAAGTCATCTCCGGTGAACTTTTGTATGGGAAAAGTCATCTCCGGTGAACTTTTGTATTGGGAAAGTCATCTCCGGTGAACTTTTGTATTGGGAAAGTCATGCCCGGTGAACTTTTGTATGGGAAAAGTCATCTCCGGTGAACTTTTGTATTGGGAAAGTCGTGCCCGGGGAACTTTTGTATTGGGAAAGTCATCTCCGGTGAACTTTTGTATTGGGAAGGTCATGCCCGGTGAACTTTTGTATTGGGAAAGTCGTGCCCGGTGAACTTTTGTATTGGGAAAGTCATCTCCGGTGAACTTTTGTATTGGGAAAGTCATGCCCGGTGAACTTTTGTATTGGGAAAGTCATGCCCGGTGAACTTTTGTATGGGAAAAGTCATCTCCGGTGAACTTTTGTATTGGGAAAGTCATCTCCGGTGAACTTTTGTATGAAAAAAGTCATCTCCGGTGAACTTTTGTATTGGGAAAGTCATCTCCGGTGAACTTTTGTATTGGGAAAGTCATCTCCGGTGAACTTTTGTATGGGAAAAGTCATCTCCGGTGAACTTTTGTATTGGGAAAGTCATCTCCGGTGAACTTTTGTATTGGGAAAGTCATGCCCGGTGAACTTTTGTATGGGAAAAGTCATCTCCGGTGAACTTTTGTATTGGGAAAGTCGTGCCCGGTGAACTATTGTATTGGGAAAGTCATGCCCGGTGAACTTTTGTATTGGGAAAGTCATGCCCGGTGAACTTTTGTATTGGGAAAGTCATGCCCGGTGAACTTTTGTATTGGGAAAGTCATCTCCGGTGAACTTTTGTATTGGGAAAGTCATGCCCGGTGAACTTTTGTATGGGAAAAGTCATCTCCGGTGAACTTTTGTATTGGGAAAGTCATCTCCGGTGAACTTTTGTATGGGAAAAGTCATCTCCGGTGAACTTTTGTATTGGGAAAGTCATCTCCGGTGAACTTTTGTATTGGGAAAAGTCATCTCCGGTGAACTTTTGTATTGGGAAAGTCATCTCCGGTGAACTTTTGTATTGGGAAAGTCATCTCCGGTGAACTTTTGTATTGGGAAAGTCATCTCCGGTGAACTTTTGTATGGGAAAAGTCATCTCCGGTGAACTTTTGTATTGGGAAAGTCATCTCCGGTGAACTTTTGTATGGGAAAAGTCATCTCCGGTGAACTTTTGTATTGGGAAAGTCATCCCCGGTGAACTTTTGTATTGGGAAAGTCATCTCCGGTGAACTTTTGTATGGGAAAAGTCATCTCCGGTGAACTTTTGTATTGGGAAAGTCATCTCCGGTGAACTTTTGTATTGGGAAAGTCATGCCCGGTGAACTTTTGTATGGGAAAAGTCATCTCCGGTGAACTTTTGTATTGGGAAAGTCATGCCCGGTGAACTTTTGTATTGGGAAAGTCATGCCCGGTGAACTTTTGTATTGGGAAAGTCATGCCCGGTGAACTTTTGTATTGGGAAAGTCATGCCCGGTGAACTTTTGTATTGGGAAAGTCGTGCCCGGTGAACTTTTGTATTGGGAAAGTCATGCCCGGTGAACTTTTGTATTGGGAAAGTCATCTCCGGTGAACTTTTGTATTGGGAAAGTCATTTCCGGTGAACTTTTGTATGGGAAAAGTCATCTCCGGTGAACTTTTGTATTGGGAAAGTCATCTCCGGTGAACTTTTGTATGGGAAAAGTCATCTCCGGTGAACTTTTGTATGGGAAAAGTCATCTCCGGTGAACTTTTGTATTGGGAAAGTCATGCCCGGTGAACTTTTGTATTGGAAAAGTCATCTCCGGTGAACTTTTGTATGGGAAAAGTCATCTCCGGTGAACTTTTGTATTGGAAAAGTCATGCCCGGTGAACTTTTGTATTGGGAAAGTCATCTCCGGTGAACTTTTGTATGGGAAAAGTCATCTCCGGTGAACTTTTGTATTGGGAAAGTCATCTCCGGTGAACTTTTGTATGGGAAAAGTCATCTCCGGTGAACTTTTGTATTGGGAAAGTCATCTCCGGTGAACTTTTGTATTGGGAAAGTCATCTCCGGTGAACTTTTGTATGGGAAAAGTCATCTCCGGTGAACTTTTGTATTGGGAAAGTCATCTCCGGTGAACTTTTGTATTGGGAAAGTCATCTCCGGTGAACTTTTGTATGGGAAAAGTCATCTCCGGTGAACTTTTGTATTGGGAAAGTCATCTCCGGTGAACTTTTGTATTGGGAAAGTCATGCCCGGTGAACTTTTGTATTGGGAAAGTCATCTCCGGTGAACTTTTGTATTGGGAAAGTCATGCCCGGTGAACTTTTGTATTGGGAAAGTCATCTCCGGTGAACTTTTATATTGGGAAAGTCATCTCCGGTGAACTTTTGTATTGGGAAAGTCGTGCCCGGTGAACTTTTGAATTGGGAAAGTCATGCCTGGTGAACTTTTATATTGAGAAAGTCATCTCCGGTGAACTTTTGTATGGGAAAAGTCATCTCCGGTGAACTTTTGTATGGGAAAAGTCATCTCCGGTGAACTTTTGTATTGGGAAAGTCATCTCCGGTGAACTTTTGTATGGGAAAAGTCATCTCCGGTGAACTTTTGTATTGGGAAAGTCATCTCCGGTGAACTTTTGTATGGGAAAAGTCATCTCCGGTGAACTTTTGTATTGGGAAAGTCATCTCCGGTGAACTTTTGTATTGGGAAAGTCATGCCCGGTGAACTTTTGTATTGGGAAAGTCATCTCCGGTGAACTTTTGTATGGGAAAAGTCATCTCCGGTGAACTTTTGTATTGGGAAAGTCATCTCCGGTGAACTTTTGTATTGGGAAAGTCATCTCCGGTGAACTTTTGTATTGGGAAAGTCATCTCCGGTGAACTTTTGTATGGGAAAAGTCATCTCCGGTGAACTTTTGTATTGGGAAAGTCATCTCCGGTGAACTTTTGTTTGGGGAAAGTCATCTCCGGTGAACTTTTGTATGGGAAAAGTCATCTCCGGTGAACTTTTGTATTGGGAAAGTCATCTCCGGTGAACTTTTGTATGCGAAAAGTCATCTCCGGTGAACTTTTGTATTGGGAAAGTCATCTCCGGTGAACTTTTGTATGGGAAAAGTCATCTCCGGTGAACTTTTGTATTGGGAAAGTCATCTCCGGTGAACTTTTGTATTGGGAAAGTCATGCCCGGTGAACTTTTGTATGGGAAAAGTCATCTCCGGTGAACTTTTGTATTGGGAAAGTCATGCCCGGTGAACTTTTGTATTGGGAAAGTCATCTCCGGTGAACTTTTGTATGGGAAAAGTCATCTCCGGTGAACTTTTGTATTGGGAAAGTCATGCCCGGTGAACTTTTGTATTGGGAAAGTCATCTCCGGTGAACTTTTGTATGGGAAAAGTCATCTCCGGTGAACTTTTGTATTGGGAAAGTCATCTCCGGTGAACTTTTGTATGGGAAAAGTCATCTCCGGTGAACTTTTGTATTGGGAAAGTCATCTCCGGTGAACTTTTGTATTGGGAAAGTCATCTCCGGTGAACTTTTGTATTGGGAAAGTCATCTCCGGTGAACTTTTGTATTGGGAAAGTCATCTCCGGTGAACTTTTGTATGGGAAAAGTCATCTCCGGTGAACTTTTGTATAGGGAAAGTCATCTCCGGTGAACTTTTGTATTGGGAAAGTCATCTCCGGTGAACTTTTGTATTGGGAAAGTCATCTCCGGTGAACTTTTGTATTGGGAAAGTCATCTCCGGTGAACTTTTGTATTGGGAAAGTCATCTCCGGTGAACTTTTGTATTGGGAAAGTCATCTCCGGTGAACTTTTGTATTGGGAAAGTCATCTCCGGTGAACTTTTGTATGGGAAAAGTCATCTCCGGTGAACTTTTGTATTGGGAAAGTCATCTCCGGTGAACTTTTGTATGGGAAAAGTCATCTCCGGTGAACTTTTGTATTGGGAAAGTCATCTCCGGTGAACTTTTGTATTGGGAAAGTCATCTCCGGTGAACTTTTGTATGGGAAAAGTCATCTCCGGTGAACTTTTGTATTGGGAAAGTCATCTCCGGTGAACTTTTGTATTGGGAAAGTCATGCCCGGTGAACTTTTGTATGGGAAAAGTCATCTCCGGTGAACTTTTGTATTGGAAAAGTCATGCCCGGTGAACTTTTATATTGGGAAAGTCATCTCCGGTGAACTTTTGTATGGGAAAAGTCATCTCCGGTGAACTTTTGTATTGGGAAAGTCATCTCCGGTGAACTTTTGTATGGGAAAAGTCATCTCCGGTGAACTTTTGTATTGGGAAAGTCATCTCCGGTGAACTTTTGTATTGGGAAAGTCATCTCCGGTGAACTTTTGTATTGGGAAAGTCATCTCCGGTGAACTTTTGTATGGGAAAAGTCATCTCCGGTGAACTTTTGTATTGGGAAAGTCATCTCCGGTGAACTTTTGTATTGGGAAAGTCATGCCCGGTGAACTTTTGTATGGGAAAAGTCATCTCCGGTGAATTTTTGTATTGGGAAAGTCGTGCCCGGTGAACTTTTGTATTGGGAAAGTCATCTCCGGTGAACTTTTGTATTGGGAAAGTCATGCCCGGTGAACTTTTGTATTGGGAAAGTCGTGCCCGGTGAACTTTTGTATTGGGAAAGTCATCTCCGGTGAACTTTTGTATTGGGAAAGTCATGCCCGGTGAACTTTTATATTGGGAAAGTCATCTCCGGTGAACTTTTGTATTGGGAAAGTCATCTCCGGTGAACTTTTGTATGGGAAAAGTCATCTCCGGTGAACTTTTGTATTGGGAAAGTCATCTCCGGTGAACTTTTATATTGGAAAAGTCATGCCCGGTGAACTTTTGTATTGGGAAAGTCATCTCCGGTGAACTTTTGTATTGGGAAAGTCATCTCCGGTGAACTTTTGTATGGGAAAAGTCATCTCCGGTGAACTTTTGTATTGGGAAAGTCATCTCCGGTGAACTTTTGTATGGGAAAAGTCATCTCCGGTGAACTTTTGTATTGGGAAAGTCATCTCCGGTGAACTTTTGTATTGGGAAAGTCATCTCCGGTGAACTTTTGTATTGGGAAAGTCATCTCCGGTGAACTTTTGTATGGGAAAAGTCATCTCCGGTGAACTTTTGTATTGGGAAAGTCATCTCCGGTGAACTTTTGTATGGGAAAAGTCATCTCTGTATGGGAAAAGTCATCTCCGGTGAACTTTTGTATTGAGAAAGTCATCTCCGGTGAACTTTTGTATGGGAAAAGTCATCTCCGGTGAACTTTTGTATTGGGAAAGTCATCTCCGGTGAACTTTTGTATTGGGAAAGTCATCTTCGGTGAACTTTTGTATTGGGAAAGTCATCTCCGGTGAACTTTTGTATGGGAAAAGTCATCTCCGGTGAACTTTTGTATTGGGAAAGTCATCTCCGGTGAACTTTTGTATTGGGAAAGTCATGCCCGGTGAACTTTTGTATGGGAAAAGTCATCTCCGGTGAACTTTTGTATTGGGAAAGTCGTGCCCGGTGAACTTTTGTATTGGGAAAGTCATCTCCGGTGAACTTTTGTATTGGGAAAGTCATGCCCGGTGAACTTTTGTATTGGGAAAGTCGTGCCCGGTGAACTTTTGTATTGGGAAAGTCATCTCCGGTGAACTTTTGTATTGGGAAAGTCATGCCCGGTGAACTTTTATATTGGGAAAGTCATCTCCGGTGAACTTTTGTATTGGGAAAGTCATCTCTGGTGAACTTTTGTATGGGAAAAGTCATCTCCGGTGAACTTTTGTATTGGGAAAGTCATCTCCGGTGAACTTTTATATTGGAAAAGTCATGCCCGGTGAACTTTTGTATTGGGAAAGTCATCTCCGGTGAACTTTTGTATTGGGAAAGTCATCTCCGGTGAACTTTTGTATGGGAAAAGTCATCTCCGGTGAACTTTTGTATTGGGAAAGTCATCTCCGGTGAACTTTTGTATGGGAAAAGTCATCTCCGGTGAACTTTTGTATTGGGAAAGTCATCTCCGGTGAACTTTTGTATTGGGAAAGTCATCTCCGGTGAACTTTTGTATGGGAAAAGTCATCTCCGGTGAACTTTTGTATTGGGAAAGTCATCTCCGGTGAACTTTTGTATGGGAAAAGTCATCTCCGGTGAACTTTTGTATTGGGAAAGTCATCTCCGGTGAACTTTTGTATTGGGAAAGTCATGCCCGGTGAACTTTTGTATTGGGAAAGTCGTGCCCGGTGAACTTTTGTATTGGGAAAGTCATCTCCGGTGAACTTTTGTATGGGAAAGTCATCTCCGCTGAACTTTTGTATTGGGAAAGTCATGCCCGGTGAACTTTTGTATTGGGAAAGTCGTGCCCGGTGAACTTTTGTATTGGGAAAGTCATCTCCGGTGAACTTTTGTATTGGGAAAGTCATGCCCGGTGAACTTTTATATTGGGAAAGTCATCTCCGGTGAACATTTGTATTGGGAAAGTCATCTCCGGTGAACTTTTGTATGGGAAAAGTCATCTCCGGTGAACTTTTGTATTGGGAAAGTCATCTCCGGTGAACTTTTATATTGGAAAAGTCATGCCCGGTGAACTTTTGTATTGGGAAAGTCATCTCCGGTGAACTTTTGTATTGGGAAAGTCATCTCCGGTGAACTTTTGTATGGGAAAAGTCATCTCCGGTGAACTTTTGTATTGGGAAAGTCATCTCCGGTGAACTTTTGTATGGGAAAAGTCATCTCCGGTGAACTTTTGTATTGGGAAAGTCATCTCCGGTGAACTTTTGTATTGGGAAAGTCATCTCCGGTGAACTTTTGTATGGGAAAAGTCATCTCCGGTGAACTTTTGTATTGGGAAAGTCATCTCCGGTGAACTTTTGTATGGGAAAAGTCATCTCCGGTGAACTTTTGTATTGGGAAAGTCATCTCCGGTGAACTTTTGTATTGGGAAAGTCATGCCCGGTGAACTTTTGTATTGGGAAAGTCGTGCCCGGTGAACTTTTGTATTGGGAAAGTCATCTCCGGTGAACTTTTGTATGGGAAAGTCATCTCCGCTGAACTTTTGTATTGGGAAAGTCATCTCCGGTGAACTTTTGTATGGGAAAAGTCATCTCCGGTGAACTTTTGTATTGGGAAAGTCATCTCCGGTGAACTTTTGTATGGGAAAAGTCATCTCCGGTGAACTTTTGTATTGGGAAAGTCATCTCCGGTGAACTTTTGTATTGGGAAAGTCATCTCCGGTGAACTTTTGTATGGGAAAAGTCATCTCCGATGAACTTTTGTATTGGGAAAGTCATCTCCGGTGAACTTTTGTATTGGAAAAGTCATCTCCGGTGAACTTTTGTATTGGGAAAGTCATCTCCGGTGAACTTTTGTATGGGAAAAGTCATCTCCGGTGAACTTTTGTATTGGGAAAGTCATGCCCGGTGAACTTTTGTATTGGGAAAGTCATCTCCGGTGAACTTTTGTATGGGAAAAGTCATCTCCGGTGAACTTTTGTATTGGGAAAGTCATCTCCGGTGAACTTTTGTATGGGAAAAGTCATCTCTGGTGAACTTTTGTTTTTGAAAAGTCATCTCCGGTGAACTTTTGTATTGGGAAAGTCATCTCCGGTGAACTTTTGTATGGGAAAAGTCATCTCCGGTGAACTTTTGTATGGGAAAAGTCATCTCCGGTGAACTTTTGTATTGGGAAAGTCATCTCCGGTGAACTTTTGTATGGGAAAAGTCATCTCCGGTGAACTTTTGTATTGGGAAAGTCATCTCCGGTGAACTTTTGTATTGGGAAAGTCATCTCCGGTGAACTTTTGTATTGGGAAAGTCATCTCCGGTGAACTTTTGTATGGGAAAAGTCATCTCCGGTGAACTTTTGTATTGGGAAAGTCATCTCCGGTGAACTTTTGTATTGGGAAAGTCATCTCCGGTGAACTTTTGTATGGGAAAAGTCATCTCCGGTGAACTTTTGTATTGGGAAAGTCATCTCCGGTGAACTTTTGTATGGGAAAAGTCATCTCCGGTGAACTTTTGTATTGGGAAAGTCATCTCCGGTGAACTTTTGTATTGGGAAAGTCATCTCCGGTGAACTTTTGTATGGGAAAAGTCATCTCCGGTGAACTTTTGTATTGGGAAAGTCATCTCCGGTGAACTTTTGTATGGGAAAAGTCATCTCCGGTGAACTTTTGTATTGGAAAAGTCATCTCCGGTGAACTTTTGTATTGGGAAAGTCATCTCCGGTGAACTTTTGTATGGGAAAAGTCATCTCCGGTGAACTTTTGTATGGGAAAAGTCATCTCCGGTGAACTTTTGTATTGGGAAAGTCATCTCCGGTGAACTTTTGTATGGGAAAAGTCATCTCCGGTGAACTTTTGTATTGGGAAAGTCATCTCCGGTGAACTTTTGTATTGGGAAAGTCATCTCCGGTGAACTTTTGTATGGGAAAAGTCATCTCCGGTGAACTTTTGTATTGGGAAAGTCATCTCCGGTGAACTTTTGTATGGGAAAAGTCATCTCCGGTGAACTTTTGTATTGGGAAAGTCATCTCCGGTGAACTTTTGTATTGGGAAAGTCATCTCCGGTGAACTTTTGTATGGGAAAAGTCATCTCCGGTGAACTTTTGTATGGGAAAAGTCATCTCCGGTGAACTTTTGTATTGGGAAAGTCATCTCCGGTGAACTTTTGTATTGGGAAAGTCATGCCCGGTGAACTATTGTATTGGGAAAGTCATGCCCGGTGAACTTTTGTATTGGGAAAGTCATGCCCGGTGAACTTTTGTTTTGGGAAAGTCATGCCCGGTGAACTTTTGTATTGGGAAAGTCATGCCCGGTGAACTTTTGTATTGGGAAAGTCATGCCCGGTGAACTTTTGTATGGGAAAAGTCATCTCCGGTGAACTTTTGTATTGGGAAAGTCATCTCCGGTGAACTTTTGTATGGGAAAAGTCATCTCCGGTGAACTTTTGTATTGGGAAAGTCATCTCCGGTGAACTTTTGTATTGGGAAAGTCATCTCCGGTGAACTTTTGTATGGGAAAAGTCATCTCCGGTGAACTTTTGTATTGGGAAAGTCATCTCCGGTGAACTTTTGTATGGGAAAAGTCATCTCCGGTGAACTTTTGTATTGGGAAAGTCATCTCCGGTGAACTTTTGTATTGGGAAAAGTCATCTCCGGTGAAATTTTGTATTGGGAAAGTCATCTCCGGTGAACTTTTGTATTGGGAAAGTCATCTCCGGTGAACTTTTGTATTGGGAAAGTCATCTCCGGTGAACTTTTGTATGGGAAAAGTCATCTCCGGTGAACTTTTGTATTGGGAAAGTCATCTCCGGTGAACTTTTGTATGGGAAAAGTCATCTCCGGTGAACTTTTGTATTGGGAAAGTCATCTCCGGTGAACTTTTGTATTGGGAAAGTCATCTCCGGTGAACTTTTGTATGGGAAAAGTCATCTCCGGTGAACTTTTGTATTGGGAAAGTCATCTCCGGTGAACTTTTGTATTGGGAAAGTCATGCCCGGTGAACTTTTGTATGGGAAAAGTCATCTCCGGTGAACTTTTGTATTGGGAAAGTCATCTCCGGTGAACTTTTGTATTGGGAAAGTCATGCCCGGTGAACTTTTGTATGGGAAAAGTCATCTCCGGTGAACTTTTGTATTGGGAAAGTCGTGCCCGGTGAACTATTGTATTGGGAAAGTCATGCCCGGTGAACTTTTGTATTGGGAAAGTCATGCCCGGTGAACTTTTGTATTGGGAAAGTCATCTCCGGTGAACTTTTGTATTGGGAAAGTCATCTCCGGTGAACTTTTGTATGGGAAAAGTCATCTCCGGTGAACTTTTGTATGGGAAAGTCATCTCCGGTGAACTTTTGTATGGGAAAAGTCATCTCCGGTGAACTTTTGTATTGGGAAAGTCATCTCCGGTGAACTTTTGTATTGGGAAAAGTCATCTCCGGTGAACTTTTGTATTGGGAAAGTCATCTCCGGTGAACTTTTGTATTGGGAAAGTCATCTCCGGTGAACTTTTGTATTGGGAAAGTCATCTCCGGTGAACTTTTGTATTGGGAAAGTCATCTCCGGTGAACTTTTGTATGGGAAAAGTCATCTCCGGTGAACTTTTGTATTGGGAAAGTCATCTCCGGTGAACTTTTGTATTGGGTATTGGGAAAGTCATCCCCGGTGAACTTTTGTATTGGGAAAGTCATCTCCGGTGAACTTTTGTATGGGAAAAGTCATCTCCGGTGAACTTTTTGTATTGGGAAAGTCATCTCCGGTGAACTTTTGTATTGGGAAAGTCATGCCCGGTGAACTTTTGTATGGGAAAAGTCATCTCCGGTGAACTTTTGTATTGGGAAAGTCATGCCCGGTGAACTTTTGTATTGGGAAAGTCATGCCCGGTGAACTTTTGTATTGGGAAAGTCATGCCCGGGTGAACTTTTGTATTGGGAAAGTCATGCCCGGTGAACTTTTGTATTGGGAAAGTCGTGCCCGGTGAACTTTTGTATTGGGAAAGTCATGCCCGGTGAACTTTTGTATTGGGAAAGTCATCTCCGGTGAACTTTTGTATTGGGAAAGTCATTTCCGGTGAACTTTTGTATGGGAAAAGTCATCTCGGTGAACTTTTGTATTGGGAAAGTCATCTCCGGTGAACTTTTGTATGGGAAAAGTCATCTCCGGTGAACTTTTGTATGGGAAAAGTCATCTCCGGTGAACTTTTGTATTGGGAAAGTCATGCCCGGTGAACTTTTGTATTGGGAAAGTCATCTCCGGTGAACTTTTGTATGGGAAAAGTCATCTCCGGTGAACTTTTGTATTGGAAAAGTCATGCCCGGTGAACTTTTGTATTGGGAAAGTCATCTCCGGTGAACTTTTCTATGGGAAAAGTCATCTCCGGTGAACTTTTGTATTGGGAAAGTCATCTCCGGTGAACTTTTGTATGGGAAAAGTCATCTCCGGTGAACTTTTGTATTGGGAAAGTCATCTCCGGTGAACTTTTGTATTGGGAAAGTCATCTCCGGTGAACTTTTGTATGGGAAAAGTCATCTCCGGTGAACTTTTGTATTGGGAAAGTCATCTCCGGTGAACTTTTGTATTGGGAAAGTCATCTCCGGTGAACTTTTGTATGGGAAAAGTCATCTCCGGTGAACTTTTGTATTGGGAAAGTCATCTCCGGTGAACTTTTGTATTGGGAAAGTCATGCCCGGTGAACTTTTGTATTGGGAAAGTCATCTCCGGTGAACTTTTGTATTGGGAAAGTCATGCCCGGTGAACTTTTGTATTGGGAAAGTCATCTCCGGTGAACTTTTATATTGGGAAAGTCATCTCCGGTGAACTTTTGTATTGGGAAAGTCGTGCCCGGTGAACTTTTGAATTGGGAAAGTCATGCCTCGTGAACTTTTATATTGAGAAAGTCATCTCCGGTGAACTTTTGTATGGGAAAAGTCATCTCCGGTGAATTTTTGTATGGGAAAAGTCATCTCCGGTGAACTTTTGTATTGGGAAAGTCATCTCCGGTGAACTTTTGTATGGGAAAAGTCATCTCCGGTGAACTTTTGTATTGGGAAAGTCATCTCCGGTGAACTTTTGTATGGGAAAAGTCATCTCCGGTGAACTTTTGTATTAGGAAAGTCATCTCCGGTGAACTTTTGTATTGGGAAAGTCATGCCCGGTGAACTTTTGTATTGGGAAAGTCATCTCCGGTGAACTTTTGTATGGGAAAAGTCATCTCCGGTGAACTTTTGTATTGGGAAAGTCATCTCCGGTGAACTTTTGTATTGGGAAAGTCATCTCCGGTGAACTTTTGTATTGGGAAAGTCATCTCCGGTGAACTTTTGTATGGGAAAAGTCATCTCCGGTGAACTTTTGTATTGGGAAAGTCATCTCCGGTGAACTTTTGTTTGGGGAAAGTCATCTCCGGTGAACTTTTGTATGGGAAAAGTCATCTCCGGTGAACTTTTGTATTGGGAAAGTCATCTCCGGTGAACTTTTGTATGGGAAAAGTCATCTCCGGTGAACTTTTGTATTGGGAAAGTCATCTCCGGTGAACTTTTGTATGGGAAAAGTCATCTCCGGTGAACTTTTGTATTGGGAAAGTCATCTCCGGTGAACTTTTGTATTGGGAAAGTCATGCCCGGTGAACTTTTGTATGGGAAAAGTCATCTCCGGTGAACTTTTGTATTGGGAAAGTCATGCCCGGTGAACTTTTGTATTGGAAAGTCATCTCCGGTGAACTTTTGTATGGGAAAAGTCATCTCCGGTGAACTTTTGTATTGGGAAAGTCATGCCCGGTGAACTTTTGTATTGGGAAAGTCATCTCCGGTGAACTTTTGTATGGGAAAAGTCATCTCCGGTGAACTTTTGTATTGGGAAAGTCATCTCCGGTGAACTTTTGTATGGGAAAAGTCATCTCCGGTGAACTTTTGTATTGGGAAAGTCATCTCCGGTGAACTTTTGTATTGGGAAAGTCATCTCCGGTGAACTTTTGTATTGGGAAAGTCATCTCCGGTGAACTTTTGTATTGGGAAAGTCATCTCCGGTGAACTTTTGTATGGGAAAAGTCATCTCCGGTGAACTTTTGTATAGGGAAAGTCATCTCCGGTGAACTTTTGTATTGGGAAAGTCATCTCCGGTGAACTTTTGTATTGGGAAAGTCATCTCCGGTGAACTTTTGTATTGGGAAAGTCATCTCCGGTGAACTTTTGTATTGGGAAAGTCATCTCCGGTGAACTTTTGTATTGGGAAAGTCATCTCCGGTGAACTTTTGTATTGGGAAAGTCATCTCCGGTGAACTTTTGTATGGGAAAAGTCATCTCCGGTGAACTTTTGTATTGGGAAAGTCATCTCCGGTGAACTTTTGTATGGGAAAAGTCATCTCCGGTGAACTTTTGTATTGGGAAAGTCATCTCCGGTGAACTTTTGTATTGGGAAAGTCATCTCCGGTGAACTTTTGTATGGGAAAAGTCATCTCCGGTGAACTTTTGTATTGGGAAAGTCATCTCCGGTGAACTTTTGTATTGGGAAAGTCATCTCCGGTGAACTTTTGTATGGGAAAAGTCATCTCCGGTGAACTTTTGTATTGGGAAAGTCATGCCCGGTGAACTTTTGTATTGGGAAAGTCATCTCCGGTGAACTTTTGTATGGGAAAAGTCATCTCCGGTGAACTTTTGTATTGGGAAAGTCATCTCCGGTGAACTTTTGTATGGGAAAAGTCATCTCCGGTGAACTTTTGTATTGGGAAAGTCATCTCCGGTGAACTTTTGTATTGGGAAAGTCATCTCCGGTGAACTTTTGTATTGGGAAAGTCATCTCCGGTGAACTTTTGTATGGGAAAAGTCATCTCCGGTGAACTTTTGTATTGGGAAAGTCATCTCCGGTGAACTTTTGTATTGGGAAAGTCATGCCCGGTGAACTTTTGTATGGGAAAGTCATCTCCGGTGAATTTTTGTATTGGGAAAGTCGTGCCCGGTGAACTTTTGTATTGGGAAAGTCATCTCCGGTGAACTTTTGTATTGGGAAAGTCATGCCCGGTGAACTTTTGTATTGGGAAAGTCGTGCCCGGTGAACTTTTGTATTGGGAAAGTCATCTCCGGTGAACTTTTGTATTGGGAAAGTCATGCCCAGTGAACTTTTATATTGGGAAAGTCATCTCCGGTGAACTTTTGTATTGGGAAAGTCATCTCCGGTGAACTTTTGTATGGGAAAAGTCATCTCCGGTGAACTTTTGTATTGGGAAAGTCATCTCCGGTGAACTTTTATATTGGAAAAGTCATGCCCGGTGAACTTTTGTATTGGGAAAGTCATCTCCGGTGAACTTTTGTATTGGGAAAGTCATCTCCGGTGAACTTTTGTATGGGAAAAGTCATCTCCGGTGAACTTTTGTATTGGGAAAGTCATCTCCGGTGAACTTTTGTATGGGAAAAGTCATCTCCGGTGAACTTTTGTATTGGGAAAGTCATCTCCGGTGAACTTTTGTATTGGGAAAGTCATCTCCGGTGAACTTTTGTATTGGGAAAGTCATCTCCGGTGAACTTTTGTATGGGAAAAGTCATCTCCGGTGAACTTTTGTATTGGGAAAGTCATCTCCGGTGAACTTTTGTATGGGAAAAGTCATCTCCGGTGAACTTTTGTATTGGGAAAGTCATCTCCGGTGAACTTTTGTATGGGAAAAGTCATCTCCGGTGAACTTTTGTATTGGGAAAGTCATGCCCGGTGAACTTTTGTATTGGGAAAGTCGTGCCCGGTGAACTTTTGTATTGGGAAAGTCATCTCCGGTGAACTTTTGTATGGGAAAGTCATCTCCGGTGAACTTTTGTATTGGGAAAGTCATCTCCGGTGAACTTTTGTATGGGTAAAGTCATCTCCGGTGAACTTTTGTATTGGGAAAGTCATCTCCGGTGAACTTTTGTATGGGAAAAGTCATCTCCGGTGAACTTTTGTATTGGGAAAGTCATCTCCGGTGAACTTTTGTATTGGGAAAGTCATCTCCGGTGAACGTTTGTATGGGAAAAGTCATCTCCGGTGAACTTTTGTATTGGGAAAGTCATCTCCGGTGAACTTTTGTATGGGAAAAGTCATCTCCGGTGAACTTTTGTATTGGGAAAGTCATCTCCGGTGAACTTTTGTATTGGGAAAGTCATCTCCGGTGAACTTTTGTATGGGAAAAGTCATCTCCGGTGAACTTTTGTATTGGGAAAGTCATCTCCGGTGAACTTTTGTATTGGGAAAGTCATGCCCGGTGAACTTTTGTATGGGAAAAGTCATCTCCGGTGAACTTTTGTATTGGAAAAGTCATGCCCGGTGAACTTTTATATTGGGAAAGTCATCTCCGGTGAACTTTTGTATGGGAAAAGTCATCTCCGGTGAACTTTTGTATTGGGAAAGTCATCTCCGGTGAACTTTTGTATGGGAAAAGTCATCTCCGGTGAACTTTTGTATTGGGAAAGTCATCTCCGGTGAACTTTTGTATTGGGAAAGTCATCTCCGGTGAACTTTTGTATTGGGAAAGTCATCTCCGGTGAACTTTTGTATGGGAAAAGTCATCTCCGGTGAACTTTTGTATTGGGAAAGTCATCTCCGGTGAACTTTTGTATTGGGAAAGTCATGCCCGGTGAACTTTTGTATGGGAAAAGTCATCTCCGGTGAACTTTTGTATTGGGAAAGTCGTGCCCGGTGAACTTTTGTATTGGGAAAGTCATCTCCGGTGAACTTTTGTATTGGGAAAGTCATGCCCGGTGAACTTTTGTATTGGGAAAGTCGTGCCCGGTGAACTTTTGTATTGGGAAAGTCATCTCCGGTGAACTTTTGTATTGGGAAAGTCATGCCCGGTGAACTTTTATATTGGGAAAGTCATCTCCGGTGAACTTTTGTATTGGGAAAGTCATCTCCGGTGAACTTTTGTATGGGAAAAGTCATCTCCGGTGAACTTTTGTATTGGGAAAGTCATCTCCGGTGAACTTTTATATTGGAAAAGTCATGCCCGGTGAACTTTTGTATTGGGAAAGTCATCTCCGGTGAACTTTTGTATTGGGAAAGTCATCTCCGGTGAACTTTTGTATGGGAAAAGTCATCTCCGGTGAACTTTTGTATTGGGAAAGTCATCTCCGGTGAACTTTTGTATGGGAAAAGTCATCTCCGGTGAACTTTTGTATTGGGAAAGTCATCTCCGGTGAACTTTTGTATTGGGAAAGTCATCTCCGGTGAACTTTTGTATGGGAAAAGTCATCTCCGGTGAACTTTTGTATTGGGAAAGTCATCTCCGGTGAACTTTTGTATGGGAAAAGTCATCTCCGGTGAACTTTTGTATTGGGAAAGTCATCTCCGGTGAACTTTTGTATTGGGAAAGTCATGCCCGGTGAACTTTTGTATTGGGAAAGTCGTGCCCGGTGAACTTTTGTATTGGGAAAGTCATCTCCGGTGAACTTTTGTATGGGAAAGTCATCTCCGCTGAACTTTTGTATTGGGAAAGTCATCTCCGGTGAACTTTTGTATGGGAAAAGTCATCTCCGGTGAACTTTTGTATTGGGAAAGTCATCTCCGGTGAACTTTTGTATGGGAAAAGTCATCTCCGGTGAACTTTTGTATTGGGAAAGTCATCTCCGGTGAACTTTTGTATTGGGAAAGTCATCTCCGGTGAACTTTTGTATGGGAAAAGTCATCTCCGATGAACTTTTGTATTGGGAAAGTCATCTCCGGTGAACTTTTGTATTGGAATAGTCATCTCCGGTGAACTTTTGTATTGGGAAAGTCATCTCCGGTGAACTTTTGTATGGGAAAAGTCATCTCCGGTGAACTTTTGTATTGGGAAAGTCATGCCCGGTGAACTTTTGTATTGGGAAAGTCATCTCCGGTGAACTTTTGTATGGGAAAAGTCATCTCCGGTGAACTTTTGTATTGGGAAAGTCATCTCCGGTGAACTTTTGTATGGGAAAAGTCATCTCCGGTGAACTTTTGTATTGGAAAAGTCATCTCCGGTGAACTTTTGTATTGGGAAAGTCATCTCCGGTGAACTTTTGTATGGGAAAAGTCATCTCCGGTGAACTTTTGTATGGGAAAAGTCATCTCCGGTGAACTTTTGTATTGGGAAAGTCATCTCCGGTGAACTTTTGTATGGGAAAAGTCATCTCCGGTGAACTTTTGTATTGGGAAAGTCATCTCCGGTGAACTTTTGTATTGGGAAAGTCATCTCCGGTGAACTTTTGTATGGGAAAAGTCATCTCCGGTGAACTTTTGTATTGGGAAAGTCATCTCCGGTGAACTTTTGTATGGGAAAAGTCATCTCCGGTGAACTTTTGTATTGGGAAAGTCATCTCCGGTGAACTTTTGTATGGGAAAAGTCATCTCCGGTGAACTTTTGTATTGGGAAAGTCATGTCCGGTGAACTTTTGTATTGGGAAAGTCATCTCCGGTGAACTTTTGTATGGGAAAAGTCATCTCCGGTGAACTTTTGTATTGGGAAAGTCATGCCCGGTGAACTTTTGTATTGGGAAAGTCATGCCCGGTGAACTTTTGTATGGGAAAAGTCATCTCCGGTGAACTTTTGTATTGGGAAAGTCATCTCCGGTGAACTTTTGTATGGGAAAAGTCATCTCCGGTGAACTTTTGTATTGGGAAAGTCATCTCCGGTGAACTTTTGTATTGGGAAAGTCATCTCCGGTGAACTTTTGTATGGGAAAAGTCATCTCCGGTGAACTTTTGTATTGGGAAAGTCATCTCCGGTGAACTTTTGTATTTTTTTTTTTTTTAATTTGTTTATTTATTCATTCATATAGCTCATATACAATTCATTAACCCCGCGAAGCTAAAGGCTTGTCTGCAGGATAACTTAAAAAGTAATTTGACTATATACAAATATTATAAACAGTTTTTGTTCAGTTGTAGTATAATTCATAATACATTTATAATTACTTCAGTTCATAAGGTAAGAAATACTAATGTGAATTTATAATAAATTGTTTTATCAGCTTTTTTCTTTTGAATTTGTTTCTTATATTTAGTATAGATACTGGTATTTTATTCATGTTTGTAGGGAGGCTCACATTTAGTGATCTTTTTCCTTAGTCGTTTTTGAAACAGGGTACCTTGAATCTCCCTTCAGCACGCTGTCTAGTATTCTGAGTGTGGTCTATTCGTTGCAGTATGTTTTTGTCATCATAAAATTCGTTTAATATGGTTGTTCTGTACAGGCCCTCTATGTTTAGTACATGAAGATGTTTGTATATGTTTCCATTTTGATGCTGTTGCTGATTTTCTTCTGATCGATGTAGACTTTTTTTAAGCGTTTTAAGAATACTATCTTGAGCTAGTTGAAGGGTTCGACAGTTCGATGCGTTACCCCAGGCCGATATCCCATGTCGTAAGTAGGATTCGACGAGCGAGAAATATGCTTGTCGCAACACATGATAAGGGGCGCAGTTACTCAAGTGATATATAGCGTACGACGACTTTCGTAGTTTTTTTCTAATGTTATCTATCTGAGGTTTCCATTTCATATTGCAGTCTAATAGTATTCCCAGATATTTAAAGGTTTCTACGACTTCAATTTGTGTTGTGCAGTTGTCATCTCTCTGCTGCTGAGCGAAAGTACTACGGTGAAGGCAGTCGTAATTGTGAAATTTTATGGAGATTTCTGTGGAAGGTATATGTTTCGGTCGGAAATGCATTAATTTTGTTTTATTTGCGTTAATAACCAATCCGTTGTCGTGACACCATCTTGTCAGCTTATTCATTACATTTTGCATTCTGACTTCTGCCGTACGTATGGATTTATCCGCTACAATTATGGCCGTGTCGCCGGCGTATGAGAACGTAATGCTATCTTCGAGTGACTGTACCATATTATTTGCATATATTATGAATAAAATAGGTCCAAGTTTTGAACCTTGCGGTACTCCATAATCAGACATGTATTTGCTGCTTGTTTGGTTATCAATCTTTACTTTAAAGCTTCGGCAGTTTAAGTACTGTTTAAACCAGTTTAGACTGTGACCTCTTACTCCATTATTTTCAAGAATGCTTAGCAATTTGGGATGTGACAAAGTATCAAACGCTTTGCTAAAATCGATGAACATGACCAGACACTGTTTTTGTTCCGAAAGGTTTTGGTTTATAACATTTGTGAAGTTTCCCAGTAGTTGATTGATGTTTTTTCCTTTTTGGAATCCATATTGGTTTTGGTTTATTATGTCGTGTTTCGTTAAGTAGTTATTTAGTCTCCTAGCTACTATTTCTTCCATACCCTTTTCGATGGCTGGTAAAATGGAAATGGGTCTGTAGTTTTCGCAGATGGATTTACTACCACTCTTGTGTATTGGACGAACAACTGATATTTTCAGAAGATCTGGAATAATTGATTCGTTCAGGCTTTTATTTATTAGCTCAGTTAGAATTGGTGATATTAAGTCCGCATTATGTTTAAGGTCCACTGCGCGAATGCCATCATTTCCCGCACTTTTCCGAGTATTCAGACTTTTTAAGATGTTTTTTACCTCCATTACGTCTGTGTTTTCAAGAAAAATTGAATTAAGGATATGTGTTTGCGTGGTTGGGAGAGTTTCTATATCACACACATGTACTATTTTCTCGACGTTAGTTTTAAATTGTTGAGCAAAAAGTTCGGTGATTTCAAGAATGTTTCGGTTTGAGAAGTTAAGTTTAACAGTTTCATCTATACTATTGGATTTCTTTCCAATAATTTCGTTAATAGTTGCCCAAGTTTCGCGTATATTGGTTCTGCATTGGATAAATTTACAGTAGTAATATGAATTCTTGGCAAACATGATTTTTTTGTTCAATTGATTGTTGAAAGATTTATATAGCTTTTCATTGACTGCGCTTTTACTTTTGCGATACTTTTTATATAATTTATCTCTGGTTTTGCAACAGCTCAGTAGCTCTTCAGTTAGCCATTGTTGCCCGCTTCTATTTCTCATTATCTTTTTAAATTCTGTTGACTTTTTGTAAATTTCATTAAACATGTTGTATATTTTGTTAAATAGATCATTTGTTCCATTATTTCCATAGGCTATACTATCCCAATCTACTTGTTTTATGAATCTGACCACTTTTTTATTGTTAATTATTGGTTTCCCCAATGCTAGGTTGGGCGTATTTGTTGGCATGGTTTCATTTTCAATACATCCAAATATGGCATAATGGTCAGATATCGTCGTGGCGATTATGGCCGATTTTACACAGTTTCGTGAATTATGTCTTATAAACAGATGATCAATACACGTTTTACTTCCACTGCGTTCACATTGTCTTGTTATACCAGTTATACCACATTCCAGGCCATTCGATGCGCACATATCCAAATACTTCTTTGCTGACATGGAATTTGACATAATATCCAAATTCATATCACCAGCTAATATTATATCTTGTTTTTTGTTGATTGTTTTAAGGCATTTATCCATTTCCTCAATAAAGTTTTTTATATTTAAATTTGGAGGCCGATAGCAAGGAAAGATTGTTACAATTTTGTTATCACTTAATGATATTTCAACTTGCAGAGATTCCATAAATTCAGTATTTATATTAATACTTTTAAACGATATTTGATCTGTTATATAGACAGCTATTCCTCCTCCTCTATTTTTTCTGTTCAGAAAAACCGAATTATAGCCATTTATTTCATAAAAACGTGTTTCATCATCGCATATATTGGTTTCTGTGAGGATAATTATTGTTAATTTCTTCATTAAGCTATTAATCCTAGTTAAAAATTCAATGAAATTCTTCCTGATAGAACGAATATTCATGCATATTACCGAAATCCTTTTGTTCTGTATATGCTCATCCAGTTCATTAAAAGAATTGAGAGTTTCATTTCTAGAATTCATTTCTTGATTTTTATTTCAATATTTTTCTTTTTTCATAAAAAAGTATAAAAAATAGGCAGAAAAAATTTCGTTTTTTCTTTTTTCATAAAAAAAGTTTAAAAAATAGGCAGTCTATATATATTAAAATGGTGTAAAAAAATGTATAGTAACTCATAAAATGAGAACGGCTAGGCCGATTTCTGTAAAATTTTTTGTCAGTTATTTGTATTTTCGAGGAGAAGGTCTTTACGGAAGAAAATTTTGGAAAATCTCTCTGGAAAAGTCGGAAAATTGGAAAAATCGAAAATTGAGTTTTGTATGAAATTTTATTCCTTAATAGCGAGACAAAGTTCGCCGGGTCCGCTAGTAATTTATAATTTTGAACAATGTTCGCAGTAGAAAGGTGAGAAAAAAGATATTAACCGAGAGATTTATTGTGTTATGATCTCGTCAATATCTGCTACGGTGTTTATAATTATTTTTGTTGAGCTTTCATTTTTTTTTTGCGTATATACGCCCATCCTTCACCCAAACATACTTTCATCCAGTTTCCTTAGCCTTTACTTTTGCCATCCATAAGATGCGCCTATTGTCTCCAGTCAGTTCATCATTGACATAGACGTATCTGTTTGTAGGGTTGTCATTGTTGTCATCCAGTACATTCTCATCTACCCGATGCCTTTTCAATTTATCCATCATTTCTTTTTTCTTCTTTAAAGAAGAGAACTCCACTATGATCTTGTTTTTGCTTTTAATATTATATGCATTTTCGATGTGACCATCATTTACATCAACGCCAACCGAAGCAGCAATTTTTTTAACCACAGTCTCTGCTTCCATTGTCGCTGCGTTAGCATTATTTATTTCGACATTTCTCTCCAACGACCTCTGCTCTAATCTTCGTATCTTTATATCCATCTCTCTAATTTGCTTGCTCTTCTCAAGGTCTTTATTTTGAAGTTCAACGACCTGTGTAGAGATGTTTGAGAGTGTCTCATTTATTTTCTCGAGGCTTGCATTTAGTTTCTCTGCCATGTAACTGTTTGACGCAGTCAACGCATTCATATTGGTGATCATTGCTTGCATTGCTGTTTTGATCTCTCCCATATCTGTCCTAAGTACTGCATATTCTTTGTTGTTGTTGTTGTTGTGACAATTCGACACACAAGTTGTTGTGATGCTGTTGTTAGACGTTGTTGCTGTTTCGTCTCTGAAACGTTTTCTGTTGTCGTTGAGAACTTCGTCTGAACCGTCATTCTCCTCATCTCTCTGCTGATGTTGTGCCCTAGCTTGTGGTTGTTGTGATTGGGAAAGTCATGCCCGGTGAACTTTTGTATGGGAAAAGTCATCTCCGGTGAACTTTTGTATTGGGAAAGTCGTGCCCGGTGAACTATTGTATTGGGAAAGTCATGCCCGGTGAACTTTTGTATTGGGAAAGTCATGCTCGGTGAACTTTTGTATTGGGAAAGTCATGCCCGGTGAACTTTTGTATTGGGAAAGTCATCTCCGGTGAACTTTTGTATGGGAAAAGTCATCTCCGGTGAACTTTTGTATGGGAAAAGTCATCTCCGGTGAACTTTTGTATTGGGAAAGTCATGCCCGGTGAACTTTTGTATTGGGAAAGTCATGCCCGGTGAACTTTTGTATTGGGAAAGTCATCTCCGGTGAACTTTTATATTGGAAAAGTCATGCCCGGTGAACTTTTGTATTGGGAAAGTCATGCCCGGTGAACTATTGTATTGGGAAAGTCATGCCCGGTGAACTTTTGTATTGGGAAAGTCATGCCCGGTGAACTTTGGTATTGGGAAAGTCATCTCCGGTGAACTTTTGTATTGGGAAAGTCGTGCCCGGTGAACTTTTGTATTGGGAAAGTCATGCCCGGTGAACTTTTGTATGGGAAAAGTCATGCCCGGTGAACTTTTGTATTGGGAAAGTCATCTCCGGTGAACTTTTGTATTGGGAAAGTCATCTCCGGTGAACTTTTGTATGGGAAAAGTCATCTCCGGTGAACTTTTGTATTGGGAAAGTCATCTCCGGTGAACTTTTGTATTGGGAAAGTCATCTCCGGTGAACTTTTGTATGGGAAAAGTCATCTGCGGTGAACTTTTGTATGGGAAAAGTCATCTCCGGTGAACTTTTATATTGGGAAAGTCATCTCCGGTGAACTTTTGTATGGGAAAAATCATCTCCGGTGAACTTTTGTATTGGGAAAGTCATGCCCGGTGAACTTTTGTATTGGGAAAGTCATGCCCGGTGAACTTTTGTATTGGGAAAGTCATGCCCGGTGAACTTTTGTATTGGGAAAGTCGTGCCCGGTGAACTTTTGTATTGGGAAAGTCATGCCCGGTGAACTTTTGTATTGGGAAAGTCATCTCCGGTGAACTTTTGTATTGGGAAAGTCATCTCCGGTGAACTTTTGTATGGGAAAAGTCATCTCCGGTGAACTTTTGTATTGGGAAAGTCATCTCCGGTGAACTTTTGTATGGGAAAAGTCATCTCCGGTGAACTTTTGTATGGGAAAAGTCATCTCCGGTGAACTTTTGTATTGGGAAAGTCATCTCCGGTGAACTTTTGTATGGGAAAAGTCATCTCCGGTGAACTTTTGTATTGGGAAAGTCATCTCCGGTGAACTTTTGTATGGGAAAAGTCATCTCCGGTGAACTTTTGTATTGGGAAAGTCATCTCCGGTGAACTTTTGTATTGGGAAAGTCATCTCCGGTGAACTTTTGTATGGGAAAAGTCATCTCCGGTGAACTTTTGTATTGGGAAAGTCATCTCCGGTGAACTTTTGTATTGGGAAAGTCATGCCCGGTGAACTTTTATATTGGGAAAGTCATCTCCGGTGAACTTTTGTATGGGAAAAGTCATCTCCGGTGAACTTTTGTATTGGGAAAGTCATCTCCGGTGAACTTTTGTATTGGGAAAGTCATGCCCGGTGAACTTTTGTATTGGGAAAGTCATGCCCGGTGAACTTTTGTATGGGAAAAGTCATCTCCGGTGAACTTTTGTATTGGGAAAGTCATCTCCGGTGAACTTTTGTATGGGAAAAGTCATCTCCGGTGAACTTTTGTATTGGGAAAGTCATCTCCGGTGAACTTTTGTATGGGAAAAGTCATCTCCGGTGAACTTTTGTATTGGGAAAGTCATGCCCGGTGAACTTTTGTATTGGGAAAGTCATCTCCGGTGAACTTTTGTATTGGGAAAGTCATCTCCGGTGAACTTTTGTATGGGAAAAGTCATCTCCGGTGAACTTTTGTATTGGGAAAGTCATCTCCGGTGAACTTTTGTATTGGGAAAGTCATCTCCGGTGAACTTTTGTATTGGGAAAGTCATCTCCGGTGAACTTTTGTATGGGAAAAGTCATCTCCGGTGAACTTTTGTATTGGGAAAGTCATCTCCGGTGAACTTTTGTATGGGAAAAGTCATCTCCGGTGAACTTTTGTATTGGGAAAGTCATCTCCGGTGAACTTTTGTATGGGAAAAGTCATCTCCGGTGAACTTTTGTATTGGGAAAGTCATCTCCGGTGAACTTTTGTATGGGAAAAGTCATCTCCGGTGAACTTTTGTATTGGGAAAGTCATCTCCGGTGAACTTTTGTATTGGGAAAGTCATCTCCGGTGAACTTTTGTATGGGAAAAGTCATCTCCGCTGAACTTTTGTATGGGAAAAGTCATCTCCGGTGAACTTTTGTATTGGGAAAGTCATCTCCGGTGAACTTTTGTATTGGGAAAGTCATGCCCGGTGAACTTTTATATTGGGAAAGTCATCTCCGGTGAACTTTTGTATGGGAAAAGTCATCTCCGGTGAACTTTTGTATTGGGAAAGTCATCTCCGGTGAACTTTTGTATTGGGAAAGTCATGCCCGGTGAACTTTTGTATTGGGAAAGTCATGCCCGGTGAACTTTTGTATGGGAAAAGTCATCTCCGGTGAACTTTTGTATTGGGAAAGTCATCTCCGGTGAACTTTTGTATGGGAAAAGTCATCTCCGGTGAACTGTTGTATTGGGAAAGTCATCTCCGGTGAACTTTTGTATGGGAAAAGTCATCTCCGGTGAACTTTTGTATTGGGAAAGTCATGCCCGGTGAACTTTTGTATTGGGAAAGTCATCTCCGGTGAACTTTTGTATTGGGAAAGTCATCTCCGGTGAACTTTTGTATGGGAAAAGTCATCTCCGGTGAACTTTTGTATTGGGAAAGTCATCTCCGGTGAACTTTTGTATTGGGAAAGTCATCTCCGGTGAACTTTTGTATGGGAAAAGTCATCTCCGGTGAACTTTTGTATTGGGAAAGTCATCTCCGGTGAACTTTTGTATGGGAAAAGTCATCTCCGGTGAACTTTTGTATTGGGAAAGTCATCTCCGGTGAACTTTTGTATTGGGAAAGTCATCTCCGGTGAACTTTTGTATGGGAAAAGTCATCTCCGGTGAACTTTTGTATTGGGAAAGTCATCTCCGGTGAACTTTTGTCATCTCCGGTGAACTTTTGTATTGGGAAAGTCATCTCCGGTGAACTTTTGTATTGGGAAAGTCATCTCCGGTGAACTTTTGTATGGGAAAAGTCATCTCCGGTGAACTTTTGTATGGGAAAAGTCATCTCCGGTGAACTTTTGTATTGGGAAAGTCATCTCCGGTGAACTTTTGTATTGGGAAAGTCATGCCCGGTGAACTATTGTATTGGGAAAGTCATGCCCGGTGAACTTTTGTATTGGGAAAGTCATGCCCGGTGAACTTTTGTTTTGGGAAAGTCATGCCCGGTGAACTTTTGTATTGGGAAAGTCATACCCGGTGAACTTTTGTATTGGGAAAGTCATGCCCGGTGAACTTTTGTATGGGAAAAGTCATCTCCGGTGAACTTTTGTATTGGGAAAGTCATCTCCGGTGAACTTTTGTATGGGAAAAGTCATCTCCGGTGAACTTTTGTATTGGGAAAGTCATCTCCGGTGAACTTTTGTATTGGGAAAGTCATCTCCGGTGAACTTTTGTATTGGGAAAGTCATCTCCGGTGAACTTTTGTATTGGGAAAAGTCATCTCCGGTGAAATTTTGTATTGGGAAAGTCATCTCCGGTGAACTTTTGTATTGGGAAAGTCATCTCCGGTGAACTTTTGTATTGGGAAAGTCATCTCCGGTGAACTTTTGTATGGGAAAAGTCATCTCCGGTGAACTTTTGTATTGGGAAAGTCATCTCCGGTGAACTTTTGTATGGGAAAAGTCATCTCCGGTGAACTTTTGTATTGGGAAAGTCATCTCCGGTGAACTTTTGTATTGGGAAAATCATCTCCGGTGAACTTTTGTATGGGAAAAGTCATCTCCGGTGAACTTTTGTATTGGGAAAGTCATCTCCGGTGAACTTTTGTATTGGGAAAGTCATGCCCGGTGAACTTTTGTATGGGAAAAGTCATCTCCGGTGAACTTTTGTATTGGGAAAGTCATGCCCGGTGAACTTTTGTATTGGGAAAGTCATGCCCGGTGAACTTTTGTATTGGGAAAGTCATGCCCGGTGAACTTTTGTATTGGGAAAGTCATGCCCGGTGAACTTTTGTATTGGGAAAGTCATCTCCGGTGAACTTTTGTATGGGAAAAGTCATCTCCGGTGAACTTTTGTATTGGGAAAGTCATCTCCGGTGAACTTTTGTATGGGAAAAGTCATCTCCGGTGAACTTTTGTATTGGGAAAGTCATCTCCGGTGAACTTTTGTATTGGGAAAGTCATGCCCGGTGAACTTTTGTATGGGAAAAGTCATCTCCGGTGAACTTTTGTATTGGGAAAGTCATGCCCGGTGAACTTTTGTATTGGGAAAGTCATGCCCGGTGAACTTTTGTATTGGGAAAGTCATGCCCGGTGAACTATTGTATTGGGAAAGTCATGCCCGGTGAACTTTTGTATTGGGAAAGTCGTGCCCGGTGAACTTTTGTATTGGGAAAGTCATCTCCGGTGAACTTTTGTATTGGGAAAGTCATCTCAGGTGAACTTTTGTATGGGAAAAGTCATCTCCGGTGAACTTTTGTATTGGGAAAGTCATCTCCGGTGAACTTTTGTATTGGGAAAGTCATCTCCGGTGAACTTTTGTATGGGAAAAGTCATCTCCGGTGAACTTTTGTATTGGGAAAGTCATCTCCGGTGAACTTTTGTATTGGGAAAGTCATGCCCGGTGAACTTTTGTATGGGAAAAGTCATCTCCGGTGAACTTTTGTATTGGGAAAGTCATGCCCGGTGAACTTTTGTATTGGGAAAGTCATCTCCGGTGAACTTTTGTATTGGGAAAGTCATCTCCGGTGAACTTTTGTATGGGAAAAGTCATCTCCGGTGAACTTTTGTATTGGGAAAGTCATCTCCGGTGAACTTTTGTATTGGGAAAGTCATCTCCGGTGAACTTTTGTATGGGAAAAGTCATCTCCGGTGAACTTTTGTATTGGGAAAGTCATCTCCGGTGAACTTTTGTATTGGGAAAGTCATCTCCGGTGAACTTTTGTATGGGAAAAGTCATCTCCGGTGAACTTTTATATTGGGAAAGTCATCTCCGGTGAACTTTTGTATTGGGAAAGTCATCTCCGGTGAACTTTTGTATGGGAAATGTCATCTCCGGTGAACTTTTGTATTGGGAAAGTCATCTCCGGTGAACTTTTGTATGGGAAAAGTCATCTCCGGTGAACTTTTGTATTGGGAAAGTCATCTCCGGTGAACTTTTGTATTGGGAAAGTCATCTCCGGTGAACTTTTGTATTGGGAAAGTCATGCCCGGTGAACTTTTGTATTGGGAAAGTCATCTCCGGTGAACTTTTGTATGGGAAAAGTCATCTCCGGTGAACTTTTGTATGGGAAAAGTCATCTCCGGTGAACTTTTGTATGGGAAAGTCATCTCCGGTGAACTTTTGTATTGGGAAAGTCATGCCCGGTGAACTTTTGTATTGGGAAAGTCATGCCCGGTGAACTTTTGTATTGGGAAAGTCATCTCCGGTGAACTTTTGTATTGGGAAAGTCATGCCCGGTGAACTTTTGTATTGGGAAAGTCATCTCCGGTGAACTTTTGTATTGGGAAAGTCATCTCCGGTGAACTTTTGTATGGGAAAAGTCATCTCCGGTGAACTTTTATATTGGGAAAGTCATCTCCGGTGAACTTTTGTATTGGGAAAGTCATCTCCGGTGAACTTTTGTATTGGGAAAGTCATCTCCGGTGAACTTTTATATTGGGAAAGTCATCTCCGGGGAACTTTTGTATTGGGAAAGTCGTGCCCGGTGAACTTTTGTATTGGGAAAGTCATGCCCGGTGAACTTTTATATTGGGAAAGTCATCTCCGGTAAACTTTTGTATTGGGAAAGTCATCTCCGGTGAACTTTTGTATTGGGAAAGTCATCTCCGGTGAACTTTTGTATGGGAAAAGTCATCTCCGGTGAACTTTTGTATTGGGAAAGTCATCTCCGGTGAACTTTTGTATTGGGAAAGTCATCTCCGGTGAACTTTTGTATGGGAAAAGTCATCTCCGGTGAACTTTTGTATTGGGAAAGTCATCTCCGGTGAACTTTTGTATTGGGAAAGTCATCTCCGGTGAACTTTTATATTGGGAAAGTCATCTCCGGTGAACTTTTGTATTGGGAAAGTCATCTCCGGTGAACTTTTGTATGGGAAAAGTCATCTCCGGTGAACTTTTGTATTGGGAAAGTCATCTCCGGTGAACTTTTGAATTGGGAAAGTCATCTCCGGTGAACTTTTGTATTGGGAAAGTCATCTCCGGTGAACTTTTGTATGGGAAAGTCATCTCCGGTGAACTTTTATATTGGGAAAGTCATCTCCGGTGAACTTTTGTATTGGGAAAGTCATCTCCGGTGAACTTTTGTATTGGGAAAGTCATCTCCGGTGAACTTTTGTATTGGGAAAGTCATCTCCGGTGAACTTTTGTATTGGAAAAGTCATCTCCGGTGAACTTTTGTATGGGAAAAGTCATCTCCGGTGAACTTTTGTATTGGGAAAGTCATCTCCGGTGAACTTTTGTATTGGGAAAGTCATCTCCGGTGAACTTTTGTATGGGAAAAGTCATCTCCGGTGAACTTTTGTATTGGGAAAGTCATGCCCGGTGAACTTTTGTATTGGGAAAGTCATGCCCGGTGAACTTTTGTATTGGGAAAGTCATGCCCGGTGAACTTTTGTATTGGGAAAGTCGTGCCCGGTGAACTTTTGTATTGGGAAAGTCATGCCCGGTGAACTTTTGTATTGGGAAAGTCATCTCCGGTGAACTTTTGTATTGGGAAAGTCATCTCCGGTGAACTTTTGTATGGGAAAAGTCATCTCCGGTGAACTTTTGTATTGGGAAAGTCATCTCCGGTGAACTTTTGTATTGGGAAAGTCATCTCCGGTGAACTTTTGTATGGGAAAAGTCATCTCCGGTGAACTTTTGTATTGGGAAAGTCATGCCCGGTGAACTTTTGTATTGGGAAAGTCATGCCCGGTGAACTTTTGTTTTGGGAAAGTCATGCCCGGTGAACTTTTGTATGGGAAAAGTCATGCCCGGTGAACTTTTGTATTGGGAAAGTCATCTCCGGTGAACTTTTGTATTGGGAAAGTCATCTCCGGTGAACTTTTGTATGGGAAAAGTCATCTCCGGTGAACTTTTGTATTGGGAAAGTCATCTCCGGTGAACTTTTGTATTGGGAAAGTCATCTCCGGTGAACTTTTGTATGGGAAAAGTCATCTCCGGTGAACTTTTGTATTGGGAAAGTCATCTCCGGTGAACTTTTGTATTGGGAAAGTCATGCCCGGTGAACTTTTGTATGGGAAAAGTCATCTCCGGTGAACTTTTGTATTGGGAAAGTCATGCCCGGTGAACTTTTGTATTGGGAAAGTCATGCCCGGTGAACTTTTGTATTGGGAAAGTCATGCCCGGTGAACTTTTGTATTGGGAAAGTCATGCCCGTTGAACTTTTGTATGGGAAAAGTCATCTCCGGTGAACTTTTGTATGGGAAAAGTCATCTCCGGTGAACTTTTGTATTGGGAAAGTCATCTCCGGTGAACTTTTGTATTGGGAAAGTCATCTCCGGTGAACTTTTGTATTGGGAAAGTCATCTCCGGTGAACTTTTGTATGGGAAAAGTCATCTCCGGTGAACTTTTGTATGGGAAAAGTCATCTCCGGTGAACTTTTGTATTGGGAAAGTCATCTCCGGTGAACTTTTGTATTGGGAAAGTCATCTCCGGTGAACTTTTGTATGGGAAAAGTCATCTCCGGTGAACTTTTATATTGGGAAAGTCATCTCCGGTGAACTTTTGTATTGGGAAAGTCATCTGCGGTGAACTTTTGTATTGGGAAAGTCATCTCCGGTGAACTTTTGTATGGGAAAAGTCATCTCCGGTGAACTTTTGTATTGGGAAAGTCATCTCCGGTGAACTTTTGTATGGGAAAAGTCATCTCCGGTGAACTTTTGTATGGGAAAAGTCATCTCCGGTGAACTTTTGTATTGGGAAAGTCATCTCCGGTAAACTTTTGTATTGGGAAAGTCATGCCCGGTGAACTATTGTATTGGGAAAGTCATGCCCGGTGAACTTTTGTATTGGGAAAGTCATGCCCGGTGAACTTTTGTTTTGGGAAAGTCATGCCCGGTGAACTTTTGTATTGGGAAAGTCATGCCCGGTGAACTTTTGTATTGGGAAAGTCATGCCCGGTGAACTTTTGTATGGGAAAAGTCATCTCCGGTGAACTTTTGTATTGGGAAAGTCATCTCCGGTGAACTTTTGTATGGGAAAAGTCATCTCCGGTGAACTTTTGTATTGGGAAAGTCATCTCCGGTGAACTTTTGTATTGGGAAAGTCGTGCCCGGTGAACTTTTGTATGGGAAAGTCGTGCCCGGTGAACTTTTGTATGGGAAAAGTCATCTCCGGTGAACTTTTGTATTGGGAAAGTCATCTCCGGTGAACTTTTGTATTGGGAAAAGTCAT
Source organism: Musca autumnalis (assembly GCF_047663935.1). Classification (NCBI taxonomy): domain Eukaryota; kingdom Metazoa; phylum Arthropoda; class Insecta; order Diptera; family Muscidae; genus Musca; species Musca autumnalis. Next base: position 104,597 of record NW_027411854.1, read on the forward strand.
CTCCGGTGAACTTTTGTATTGGGAAAGTCATCTCCGGTGAACTTTTGTATTGGGAAAGTCATCTCCGGTGAACTTTTGTATTGGGAAAGTCATCTCCGGTGAACTTTTGTATGGGAAAAGTCATCTCCGGTGAACTTTTGTATTGGGAAAGTCATCTCCGGTGAACTTTTGTATGGGAAAAGTCATCTCCGGTGAACTTTTGTATTGGGAAAGTCATCTCCGGTGAACTTTTGTATTGGGAAGTCATCTCCGGTGAACTTTTGTATGGGAAAAGTCATCTCCGGTGAACTTTTGTATTGGGAAAGTCATCTCCGGTGAACTTTTGTATTGGGAAAGTCATGCCCGGTGAACTTTTGTATGGGAAAAGTCATCTCCGGTGAACTTTTGTATTGGGAAAGTCATGCCCGGTGAACTTTTGTATTGGGAAAGTCATGCCCGGTGAACTTTTGTATTGGGAAAGTCATGCCCGGTGAACTTTTGTATTGGGAAAGTCATGCCCGGTGAACTTTTGTATTGGGAAAGTCGTGCCCGGTGAACTTTTGTATTGGGAAAGTCATGCCCGGTGAACTTTTGTATTGGGAAAGTCATCTCCGGTGAACTTTTGTATGGGAAAAGTCATCTCCGGTGAACTTTTGTATTGGGAAAGTCATCTCCGGTGAACTTTTGTATTGGGAAAGTCATGCCCGGTGAACTTTTGTATGGGAAAAGTCATCTCCGGTGAACTTTTGTATTGGGAAAGTCATGCCCGGTGAACTTTTGTATTGGGAAAGTCATGCCCGGTGAAATTTTGTATTGGGAAAGTCATGCCCGGTGAACTTTTGTATTGGGAAAGTCATGCCCGGTGAACTTTTGTATTGGGAAAGTCGTGCCCGGTGAACTTTTGTATTGGGAAAGTCATCTCCGGTGAACTTTTGTATTGGGAAAGTCATCTCCGGTGAACTTTTGTATGGGAAAAGTCATCTCCGGTGAACTTTTGTATTGGGAAAGTCATCTCCGGTGAACTTTTGTATTGGGAAAGTCATCTCCGGTGAACTTTTGTATGGGAAAAGTCATCTCCGGTGAACTTTTGTATTGGGAAAGTCATCTCCGGTGAACTTTTGTATTGGGAAAGTCATGCCCGGTGAACTTTTGTATGGGAAAAGTCATCTCCGGTGAACTTTTGTATTGGGAAAGTCATGCCCGGTGAACTTTTGTATTGGGAAAGTCATCTCCGGTGAACTTTTGTATTGGGAAAGTCATCTCCGGTGAACTTTTGTATGGGTAAAGTCATCTCCGGTGAACTTTTGTATTGGGAAAGTCATCTCCGGTGAACTTTTGTATTGGGAAAGTCATCTCCGGTGAACTTTTGTATGGGAAAAGTCATCTCCGGTGAACTTTTGTATTGGGAAAGTCATCTCCGGTGAACTTTTGTATTGGGAAAGTCATCTCCGGTGAACTTTTGTATGGGAAAAGTCATCTCCGGTGAACTTTTGTATTGGGAAAGTCATGCCCGGTGAACTTTTATATTGGGAAAGTCATCTCCGGTGAACTTTTGTATTGGGAAAGTCATCTCCGGTGAACTTTTGTATGGGAAAAGTCATCTCCGGTGAACTTTTGTATTGGGAAAGTCATCTCCGGTGAACTTTTGTATGGGAAAAGTCATCTCCGGTGAACTTTTGTATTGGGAATGTCATCTCCGGTGAACTTTTGTATTGGGAAAGTCATCTCCGGTGAACTTTTGTATTGGGAAAGTCATCTCCGGTGAACTTTTGTATGGGAAAAGTCATCTCCGGTGAACTTTTGTATTGGGAAAGTCATCTCCGGTGAACTTTTGTATTAGGAAAGTCATGCCCGGTGAACTTTTGTATGGGAAAAGTCATCTCCGGTGAACTTTTGTATGGGAAAAGTCATCTCCGGTGAACTTTTGTATTGGGAAAGTCATCTCCGGTGAACTTTTGTATTGGGAAAGTCATCTCCGGTGAACTTTTGTATTGGGAAAGTCATCTCCGGTGAACTTTTGTATGGGAAAAGTCATCTCAGGTGAACTTTTGTATGGGAAAAGTCATCTCCGGTGAACTTTTGTATTGGAAAAGTCATCTCCGGTGAACTTTTGTATTGGGAAAGTCATCTCCGGTGAACTTTTGTATGGGAAAAGTCATCTCCGGTGAACTTTTGTATGGGAAAAGTCATCTCCGGTGAACTTTTGTATTGGGAAAGTCATCTCCGGTGAACTTTTGTATTGGTAAAGTCATCTCCGGTGAACTTTTGTATGGGAAAAGTCATCTCCGGTGAACTTTTATATTGGGAAAGTCATCTCCGGTGAACTTTTGTATTGGGAAAGTCATCTCCGGTGAACTTTTGTATTGGGAAAGTCATCTCCGGTGAACTTTTGTATGGGAAAAGTCATCTCCGGTGAACTTTTGTATTGGGAAAGTCATCTCCGGTGAACTTTTGTATGGGAAAAGTCATCTCCGGTGAACTTTTGTATGGGAAAAGTCATCTCCGGTGAACTTTTGTATTGAGAAAGTCATCTCCGGTGAACTTTTGTATTGGGAAAGTCATCTCCGGTGAACTTTTGTATGGGAAAAGTCATCTCCGGTGAACTTTAGTATTGGGAAAGTCATGCCCGGTGAACTTTTATATTGGGAAAGTCATCTCCGGTGAACTTTTGTATTGGGAAAGTCATCTCCGGTGAACTTTTGTATTGGGAAAGTCATCTCCGGTGAACTTTTGTATTGGGAAAGTCATCTCCGGTGAACTTTTGTATTGGGAAAGTCATCTCCGGTGAACTTTTGTATGGGAAAAGTCATCTCCGGTGAACTTTTGTATTGGGAAAGTCATCTCCGGTGAACTTTTGTATGGGAAAAGTCATCTCCGGTGAACTTTTGTATTGGGAAAGTCATGCCCGGTGAACTTTTATATTGGGAAAGTCATCTCCGGTGAACTTTTGTATGGGAAAAGTCATCTCCGGTGAACTTTTGTATTGGGAAAGTCATCTCCGGTGAACTTTTGTATGGGAAAAGTCATCTCCGGTGAACTTTTGTATTGGGAAAGTCATCTCCGGTGAACTTTTGTATTGGGAAAGTCATCTCCGGTGAACTTTTGTATTGGGAAAGTCATCTCCGGTGAACTTTTGTATGGGAAAAGTCATCTCCGGTGAACTTTTGTATTGGGAAAGTCATCTCCGGTGAACTTTTGTATTGGGAAAGTCATGCCCGGTGAACTTTTATATGGGAAAAGTCATCTCCGGTGAACTTTTGTATTGGGAAAGTCGTGCCCGGTGAACTTTTGTATTGGGAAAGTCATCTCCGGTGAACTTTTGTATGGGAAAAGTCATCTCCGGTGAACTTTTGTATTGGGAAAGTCATGCCCGGTGAACTTTTATATTGGGAAAGTCATCTCCGGTGAACTTTTGTATGGGAAAAGTCATCTCCGGTGAACTTTTGTATTGGGAAAGTCATCTCCGGTGAACTTTTGTATGGGAAAAGTCATCTCCGGTGAACTCTTGTATTGGGAAAGTCATCTCCGGTGAACTTTTGTATTGGGAAAGTCATCTCCGGTGAACTTTTGTATTGGGAAAGTCATCTCCGGTGAACTTTTGTATGGGAAAAGTCATCTCCGGTGAACTTTTGTATTGGGAAAGTCATCTCCGGTGAACTTTTGTATTGGGAAAGTCATGCCCGGTGAACTTTTGTATGGGAAAAGTCATCTCCGGTGAACTTTTGTATTGGGAAAGTCGTGCCCGGTGAACTTTTGTATTGGGAAAGTCATCTCCGGTGAACTTTTGTATTGGGAAAGTCATGCCCGGTGAACTTTTGTATTGGGAAAGTCGTGCCCGGTGAACTTTTGTATTGGGAAAGTCATCTCCGGTGAACTTTTGTATTGGGAAAGTCATGCCCGGTGCACTTTTATATTGGGAAAGTCATCTCCGGTGAACTTTTGTATTGGGAAAGTCATCTCCGGTGAACTTTTGTATGGGAAAAGTCATCTCCGGTGAACTTTTGTATTGGGAAAGTCATCTCCGGTGAACTTTTATATTGAAAAAGTCATGCCCGGTGAACTTTTGTATTGGGAAAGTCATCTCCGGTGAACTTTTGTATTGGGAAAGTCATCTCCGGTGAACTTTTGTATGGGAAAAGTCATCTCCGGTGAACTTTTGTATTGGGAAAGTCATCTCCGGTGAACTTTTGTATTGGGAAAGTCATCTCCGGTGAACTTTTGTATGGGAAAAGTCATCTCCGGTGAACTTTTGTATTGGGAAAGTCATCTCCGGTGAACTTTTGTATGGGAAAAGTCATCTCCGGTAAACTTTTGTATTGGGAAAGTCATCTCCGGTGAACTTTTGTATTGGGAAAGTCATGCCCGGTGAACTTTTGTATTGGGAAAGTCGTGCCCGGTGAACTTTTGTATTAGGAAAGTCATCTCCGGTGAACTTTTGTATGGGAAAGTCATCTCCGGTGAACTTTTGTATTGGGAAAGTCATCTCCGGTGAACTTTTGTATGGGAAAAGTCATCTCCGGTGAACTTTTGTATTGGGAAAGTCATCTCCGGTGAACTTTTGTATGGGAAAAGTCATCTCCGGTGAACTTTTGTATTGGGAAAGTCATCTCCGGTGAACTTTTGTATTGGGAAAGTCATCTCCGGTGAACTTTTGTATTGGGAAAGTCATCTCCGGTGAACTTTTGTATGGGAAAAGTCATCTCCGGTGAACTTTTGTATTGGGAAAGTCATGCCCGGTGAACTTTTGTATTGGGAAAGTCATCTCCGGTGAACTTTTGTACGGGAAAAGTCATCTCCGGTGAACTTTTGTATTGGGAAAGTCATCTCCGGTGAACTTTTGTATGGGAAAAGTCATCTCCGGTGAACTTTTGTATTGGGAAAGTCATCTCCGGTGAACTTTTGTATTGGGAAAGTCATGCCCGGTGAACTTTTGTATTGGGAAAGTCATCTCCGGTGAACTTTTGTATTGGGAAAGTCATCTCCGGTGAACTTTTGTATTGGGAAAGTCATGCCCGGTGAACTTTTGTATTGGGAAAGTCATCTCCGGTGAACTTTTGTATGGGAAAAGTCATCTCCGGTGAACTTTTGTATTGGGAAAGTCGTGCTCGGTGAACTTTTGTATTGGGAAAGTCATCTCCGGTGAACTTTTGTATTGGGAAAGTCATCTCCGGTGAACTTTTGTATGGGAAAAGTCATCTCCGGTGAACTTTTGTATGGGAAAAGTCATCTCCGGTGAACTTTTGTATTGGGAAAGTCATCTCCGGTGAACTTTTGTATTGGGAAAGTCATCTCCGGTGAACTTTTGTATGGGAAAAGTCATCTCCGGTGAACTTTTGTATTGGGAAAGTCATGCCCGGTGAACTTTTGTATTGGGAAAGTCATCTCCGGTGAACTTTTGTATGGGAAAAGTCATCTCCGGTGAACTTTTGTATTGGGAAAGTCATCTCCGGTGAACTTTTGTATTGGGAAAGTCATGCCCGGTGAACTTTTGTATGGGAAAAGTCATCTCCGGTGAACTTTTGTATTGGGAAAGTCGTGCCCGGTGAACTTTTGTATTGGGAAAGTCATCTCCGGTGAACTTTTGTATTGGGAAAGTCATGCCCGGTGAACTTTTGTATTGGGAAAGTCGTGCCCGGTGAACTTTTGTATTGGGAAAGTCATCTCCGGTGAACTTTTGTATTGGGAAAGTCATGCCCGGTGCACTTTTATATTGGGAAAGTCATCTCCGGTGAACTTTTGTATTGGGAAAGTCATCTCCGGTGAACTTTTGTATGGGAAAAGTCATGCCCGGTGAACTTTTGTATTGGGAAAGTCATGCCCGGTGAACTTTTGTATTGGGAAAGTCATCTCCGGTGAACTTTTGTATTGGGAAAGTCATGCCCGGCGAACTCTTGTATTGGGAAAGTCATCTCCGGTGAACTTTTGTATGGGAAAAGTCATCTCCGGTGAACTTTTGTATTGGGAAAGTCATCTCCGGTGAACTTTTGTATTGGGAAAGTCATCTCCGGTGAACTTTTGTATTGGGAAAGTCATCTCCGGTGAACTTTTGTATGGGAAAAGTCATCTCCGGTGAACTTTTGTATGGGAAAAGTCATCTCCGGTGAACTTTTGTATTGGGAAAGTCATCTCCGGTGAACTTTTGTATTGGGAAAGTCATCTCCGGTGAACTTTTGTATTGGGAAAGTCATCTCCGGTGAACTTTTGTATTGGGAAAGTCATCTCCGGTGAACTTTTGTATGGGAAAAGTCATCTCCGGTGAACTTTTGTATGGGAAAAGTCATCTCCGGTGAACTTTTGTATTGGGAAAGTCATCTTCGGTGAACTTTTGTATGGGAAAAGTCATCTCCGCTGAACTTTTGTATTGGGAAAGTCATCTCCGGTGAACTTTTGTATTGGGAAAGTCATGCCCGGTGAACTTTTGTATTGGGAAAGTCATCTCCGGTGAACTTTTGTATGGGAAAAGTCATCTCCGGTGAACTTTTGTATTGGGAAAGTCGTGCCCGGTGAACTTTTGTATTGGGAAAGTCATCTCCGGTGAACTTTTGTATGGGAAAAGTCATCTCCGGTGAACTTTTGTATGGGAAAAGCCATCTCCGGTGAACTTTTGTATTGGGAAAGTCATCTCCGGTGAACTTTTGTATGGGAAAAGTCATCTCCGGTGAACTTTTGTATTGGGAAAGTCATCTCCGGTGAACTTTTGTATTGGGAAAGTCATCTCCGGTGAACTTTTGTATGGGAAAGTCATCTCCGGTGAACTTTTATATTGGGAAAGTCATCTCCGGTGAACTTTTGTATTGGGAAAGTCATCTCCGGTGAACTTTTGTATTGGGAAAGTCATCTCCGGTGAACTTTTGTATTGGGAAAGTCATCTCCGGTGAACTTTTGTATTGGGAAAGTCATCTCCGGTGAACTTTTGTATGGGAAAAGTCATCTCCGGTGAACTTTTGTATTGGGAAAGTCATCTCCGGTGAACTTTTGTATGGGAAAAGTCATCTCCGGTGAACTTTTGTATTGGGAAAGTCATCTCCGGTGAACTTTTGTATTGGGAAAGTCATCTCCGGTGAACTTTTGTATGGGAAAAGTCATCTCCGGTGAACTTTTGTATTGGGAAAGTCATCTCCGGTGAACTTTTGTATTGGGAAAGTCATGCCCGGTGAACTTTTGTATGGGAAAAGTCATCTCCGGTGAACTTTTGTATTGGGAAAGTCATGCCCGGTGAACTTTTATATTGGGAAAGTCATCTCCGGTGAACTTTTGTATGGGAAAAGTCATCTCCGGTGAACTTTTGTATTGGGAAAGTCATCTCCGGTGAACTTTTGTATGGGAAAAGTCATCTCCGGTGAACTTTTGTATTGGGAAAGTCATCTCCGGTGAACTTTTGTATTGGGAAAGTCATCTCCGGTCAACTTTTGTATTGGGAAAGTCATCTCCGGTCAACTTTTGTATGGGAAAAGTCATCTCCGGTGAACTTTTGTATTGGGAAAGTCATCTCCGGTGAACTTTTGTATTGGGAAAGTCATGCCCGGTGAACTTTTGTATGGGAAAAGTCATCTCCGGTGAACTTTTGTATTGGGAAAGTCGTGCCCGGTGAACTTTTGTATTGGGAAAGTCATCTCCGGTGAACTTTTGTATTGGGAAAGTCATGCCCGGTGAACTTTTGTATTGGGAAAGTCATCTCCGGTGAACTTTTGTATTGGGAAAGTCATGCCCGGTGAACTTTTATATTGGGAAAGTCATCTCCGGTGAACTTTTGTATTGGGAAAGTCATCTCCGGTGAACTTTTGTATGGGAAAAGTCATCTCCGGTGAACTTTTGTATTGGGAAAGTCATCTCCGGTGAACTTTTATATTGGAAAAGTCATGCCCGGTGAACTTTTGTATTGGGAAAGTCATGCCCGGTGAACTATTGTATTGGGAAAGTCATCTCCGGTGAACTTTTGTATTGGGAAAGTCATGCCCGGTGAACTTTTGTATTGGGAAAGTCATGCCCGGTGAACTTTTGTATTGGGAAAGTCATCTCCGGTGAACTTTTGTATTGGGAAAGTCATGCCCGGTGAACTTTTGTATTGGGAAAGTCATCTCCGGTGAACTTTTGTATTGGGAAAGTCATGCCCGGTGAACTTTTGTATTGCGAAAGTCATCTCCGGTGAACTTTTGTATTGGGAAAGTCATCTCCGGTGAACTTTTGTATGGGAAAAGTCATCTCCGGTGAACTTTTGTATTGGGAAAGTCATCTCCGGTGAACTTTTGTATGGGAAAAGTCATCTCCGGTGAACTTTTGTATTGGGAAAGTCATCTCCGGTGAACTTTTGTATTGGGAAAGTCATCTCCGGTGAACTTTTGTATGGGAAAAGTCATCTCCGGTGAACTTTTGTATGGGAAAAGTCATCTCCGGTGAACTTTTGTATTGGGAAAGTCATCTCCGGTGAACTTTTGTATGGGAAAAGTCATCTCCGGTGAACTTTTGTATTGGGAAAGTCATCTCCGGTGAACTTTTGTATGGGAAAAGTCATCTCCGGTGAACTTTTGTATTGGGAAAGTCATCTCCGGTTAACTTTTGTATTGGGAAAGTGATGCCCGGTGAACTTTTGTATGGGAAAAGTCATCTCCGGTGAACTTTTGTATTGGGAAAGTCATGCCCGGTGAACTTTTGTATTGGGAAAGTCATCTCCGGTGAACTTTTGTATGGGAAAAGTCATCTCCGGTGAACTTTTGTATTGGGAAAGTCATGCCCGGTGAACTTTTGTATTGGGAAAGTCATCTCCGGTGAACTTTTGTATGGGAAAAGTCATCTCCGGTGAACTTTTGTATTGGGAAAGTCATGCCCGGTGAACTTTTGTATGGGAAAAGTCATCTCCGGTGAACTTTTGTATTGGGAAAGTCGTGCCCGGTGAACTTTTGTATTGGGAAAGTCATCTCCGGTGAACTTTTGTATTGGGAAAGTCATCTCCGGTGAACTTTTGTATGGGAAAAGTCATCTCCGGTGAACATTTGTATTGGGAAAGTCATCTCCGGTGAACTTTTGTATTGGGAAAGTCATCTCCGGTGAACTTTTGTATTGGGAAAGTCATCTCCGGTGAACTTTTGTATGGGAAAAGTCATCTCCGGTGAACTTTTGTATTGGGAAAGTCATCTCCGGTGAACTTTTGTATTGGGAAAGTCATGCCCGGTGAACTTTTGTATTGGGAAAGTCATCTCCGGTGAACTTTTGTATGGGAAAAGTCATCTCCGGTGAACTTTTGTATTGGGAAAGTCATCTCCGGTGAACTTTTGTATGGGAAAAGTCATCTCCGATGAACTTTTGTATTGGGAAAGTCATGCCCGGTGAACTTTTGTATTGGGAAAGTCATCTCCGGTGAACTTTTGTATGGGAAAAGTCATCTCCGGTGAACTTTTGTATTGGGAAAGTCATCTCCGGTGAACTTTTGTATGGGAAAAGTCATCTCCGGTGAACTTTTGTATTGGGAAAGTCATCTCCGGTGAACTTTTGTATGGAAAAAGTCATCTCCGGTGAACTTTTGTATTGGGAAAGTCATGCCCGGTGAACTTTTGTATTGGGAAAGTCATCTCCGGTGAACTTTTGTATGGGAAAAGTCATCTCCGGTGAACTTTTGTATTGGGAAAGTCATCTCCGGTGAACTTTTGTATGGGAAAAGTCATCTCCGGTGAACTTTTGTATTGGGAAAGTCATCTCCGGTGAACTTTTGTATTGGGAAAGTCATGCCCGGTGAACTTTTGTTTTGGGAAAGTCATGCCCGGTGAACTTTTGTATTGGGAAAGTCATGCCCGGTGAACTTTTGTATGGGAAAAGTCATCTCCGGTGAACTTTTGTATGGGAAAAGTCATCTCCGGTGAACTTTTGTATGGGAAAAGTCATCTCCGGTGAACTTTTGTATTGGGAAAGTCATCTACGGTGAACTTTTGTATGGGAAAAGTCATCTCCGGTGAACTTTTGTATTGGGAAAGTCATCTCCGGTGAACTTTTGTATGGGAAAAGTCATCTCCGGTGAACTTTTGTATTGGGAAAGTCATCTCCGGTGAACTTTTGTATTGGGAAAGTCATGCCCGGCGAACTTTTGTATTGGGAAAGTCATGCCCGGTGAACTTTTGTATTGGAAAAGTCATCTCCGGTGAACTTTTGTATTGGGAAAGTCATCTCCGGTGAACTTTTATATTGGAAAAGTCATGCCCGGTGAACTTTTGTATTGGGAAAGTCATGCCCGGTGAACTATTGTATTGGGAAAGTCATGCCCGGTGAACTTTTGTATTGGGAAAGTCATCTCCGGTGAACTTTTATATTGGAAAAGTCATGCCCGGTGAACTTTTGTATTGGGAAAGTCATCTCCGGTGAACTTTTGTATTGGGAAAATCATCTCCGGTGAACTTTTGTATGGGAAAAGTCATCTCCGGTGAACTTTTGTATTGGGAAAGTCATGCCCGGTGAACTTTTGTATTGGGAAAGTCATCTCTGGTGAACTTTTGTATGGGAAAAGTCATCTCCGGTGAACTTTTGTATTGGAAAAGTCATCTCCGGTGAACTTTTGTATTGGGAAAGTCATCTCCGGTGAACTTTTGTATGGGAAAAGTCATCTCCGGTGAACTTTTGTATTGGGAAAGTCATCTCCGGTGAACTTTTGTATTGGGAAAGTCATCTCCGGTGAACTTTTGTATTGGGAAAGTCATCTCCGGTGAACTTTTGTATTGGGAAAGTCATCTCCGGTGAACTTTTGTATGGGAAAAGTCATCTCCGGTGAACTTTTGTATTGGGAAAGTCATCTCCGGTGAACTTTTGTATGGGAAAAGTCATCTCCGGTGAACTTTTGTATTGGGAAAGTCATCTCCGGTGAACTTTTGTATGGGAAAAGTCATCTCCGGTGAACTTTTGTATTGGGAAAGTCATCTCCGGTGAACTTTTGTATGGGAAAAGTCATCTCCGGTGAACTTTTGTATTGGGAAAGTCATGCCCGGTGAACTTTTGTATTGGGAAAGTCATCTCCGGTGAACTTTTGTATGGGAAAAGTCATCTCCGGTGAACTTTTGTATTGGGAAAGTCAACTCCGGTGAACTTTTGTATGGGAAAAGTCATCTCCGGTGAATTTTTGTATTGGGAAAGTGATCTCCGGTGAACTTTTGTATTGGGAAAGTCATGCCCGGTGAACTTTTGTATTGGGAAAGTCATCTCCGGTGAACTTTTGTATGGGAAAAGTCATCTCCGGTGAACTTTTGTATTGGGAAAGTCGTGCCCGGTGAACTTTTGTATTGGGAAAGTCATCTCCGGTGAACTTTTGTATTGGGAAAGTCATCTCCGGTGAACTTTTGTATGGGAAAAGTCATCTCCGGTGAACTTTTATATTGGAAAAGTCATGCCCGGTGAACTTTTGTATTGGGAAAGTCATCTCCGGTGAACTTTTGTATTGGGAAAGTCATGCCCGGTGAACTTTTGTATTGGGAAAGTCATGCCCGGTGAACTTTTGTATTGGGAAAGTCATCTCCGGTGAACTTTTGTATGGGAAAAGTCATCTCCGGTGAACTTTTGTATTGGGAAAGTCATCTCCGGTGAACTTTTGTATGGGAAAAATCATCTCCGGTGAACTTTTGTATTGGGAAAGTCATGCCCGGTGAACTTTTGTATTGGAAAAGTCATCTCCGGTGAACTTTTGTATTGGGAAAGTCATCTCCGGTGAACTTTTGTATTGGGAAAGTCATCTCCGGTGAACTTTTGTATGGGAAAAGTCATCTCCGGTGAACTTTTGTATTGGGAAAGTCATCTCCGGTGAACTTTTGTATGGGAAAAGTCATCTCCGGTGAACTTTTGTATTGGGAAAGTCATCTCCGGTGAACTTTTGTATTGGGAAAGTCATCTCCGGTGAACTTTTGTATGGGAAAAGTCATCTCCGGTGAACTTTTGTATTGGGAAAGTCATCTCCGGTGAACTTTTGTATTGGGAAAGTCATGCCCGGTGAACTTTTGTATGGGAAAAGTCATCTCCGGTGAAATTTGTATTGGGAAAGTCATGCCCGGTGAACTTTTATATTGGGAAAGTCATCTCCGGTGAACTTTTGTATGGGAAAAGTCATCTCCGGTGAACTTTTGTATTGGGAAAGTCATCTCCGGTGAACTTTTGTATGGGAAAAGTCATCTCCGGTGAACTTTTGTATTGGGAAAGTCATCTCCGGTGAACTTTTGTATTGGGAAAGTCATCTCCGGTGAACTTTTGTATTGGGAAAGTCATCTCCGGTGAACTTTTGTATGGGAAAAGTCATCTCCGGTGAACTTTTGTATTGGGAAAGTCATCTCCGGTGAACTTTTGTATTGGGAAAGTCATGCCCGGTGAACTTTTGTATGGGAAAAGTCATCTCCGGTGAACTTTTGTATTGGGAAAGTCGTGCCCGGTGAACTTTTGTATTGGGAAAGTCATCTCCGGTGAACTTTTGTATTGGGAAAGTCATGCCCGGTGAACTTTTGTATTGGGAAAGTCGTGCCCGGTGAACTTTTGTATTGGGAAAGTCATCTCCGGTGAACTTTTGTATTGGGAAAGTCATGCCCGGTGAACTTTTATATTGGGAAAGTCATCTCCGGTGAACTTTTGTATTGGGAAAGTCATCTCCGGTGAACTTTTGTATGGGAAAAGTCATCTCCGGTGAACTTTTGTATTGGGAAAGTCATCTCCGGTGAACTTTTATATTGGAAAAGTCATGCCCGGTGAACTTTTGTATTGGGAAAGTCATGCCCGGTGAACTATTGTATTGGGAAAGTCATCTCCGGTGAACTTTTGTATTGGGAAAGTCATGCCCGGTGAACTTTTGTATTGGGAAAGTCATGCCCGGTGAACTTTTGTATTGGGAAAGTCATCTCCGGTGAACTTTTGTATTGGGAAAGTCATGCCCGGTGAACTTTTGTATTGGGAAAGTCATCTCCGGTGATCTTTTGTATTGGGAAAGTCATGCCCGGTGAACTTTTGTATTGCGAAAGTCATCTCCGGTGAACTTTTGTATTGGGAAAGTCATCTCCAGTGAACTTTTGTATGGGAAAAGTCATCTCCGGTGAACTTTTGTATTGGGAAAGTCATCTCCGGTGAACTTTTGTATGGGAAAAGTCATCTCCGGTGAACTTTTGTATTGGGAAAGTCATCTCCGGTGAACTTTTGTATTGGGAAAGTCATCTCCGGTGAACTTTTGTATGGGAAAAGTCATCTCCGGTGAACTTTTGTATGGGAAAAGTCATCTCCGGTGAACTTTTGTATTGGGAAAGTCATCTCCGGTTAACTTTTGTATTGGGAAAGTCATGCCCGGTGAACTTTTGTATGGGAAAAGTCATCTCCGGTGAACTTTTGTATTGGGAAAGTCATGCCCGGTGAACTTTTGTATTGGGAAAGTCATCTCCGGTGAACTTTTGTATGGGAAAAGTCATCTCCGGTGAACTTTTGTATTGGGAAAGTCATGCCCGGTGAACTTTTGTATTGGGAATGTCATCTCCGGTGAACTTTTGTATGGGAAAAGTCATCTCCGGTGAACTTTTGTATTGGGAAAGTCATCTCCGGTGTACTTTTGTATGGGAAGAGTCATCTCCGGTGAACTTTTGTATTGGGAAAGTCATCTCCGGTGAACTTTTGTATGGGAAAAGTCATCTCCGGTGAACTTTTGTATTGGGAAAGTCATGCCCGGTGAACTTTTGTATGGGAAAAGTCATCTCCGGTGAACTTTTGTATTGGGAAAGTCGTGCCCGGTGAACTTTTGTATTGGGAAAGTCATCTCCGGTGAACTTTTGTATTGGGAAAGTCATCTCCGGTGAACTTTTGTATGGGAAAAGTCATCTCCGGTGAACTTTTGTATTGGGAAAGTCATCTCCGGTGAACTTTTGTATTGGGAAAGTCATCTCCGGTGAACTTTTGTATGGGAAAAGTCATCTCCGGTGAACTTTTGTATTGGGAAAGTCATCTCCGGTGAACTTTTGTATTGGGAAAGTCATGCCCGGTGAACTGTTGTATTGGGAAAGTCATCTCCGGTGAACTTTTGTATGGGAAAAGTCATCTCCGGTGAACTTTTGTATTGGGAAAGTCATCTCCGGTGAACTTTTGTATGGGAAAAATCATCTCCGGTGAACTTTTGTATTGGGAAAGTCATGCCCGGTGAACTTTTGTATTGGGAAAGTCATCTCCGGTGAACTTTTGTATGGGAAAAGTCATCTCCGGTGAACTTTTGTATTGGGAAAGTCATCTCCGGTGAACTTTTGTATGGGAAAAGTCATCTCCGGTGAACTTTTGTATTGGGAAAGTCATCTCCGGTGAACTTTTGTATGGGAAAAGTCATCTCCGGTGAACTTTTGTATTGGGAAAGTCATGCCCGGTGAACTTTTGTATTGGGAAAGTCATCTCCGGTGAACTTTTGTATGGGAAAAGTCATCTCCGGTGAACTTTTGTATTGGGAAAGTCATCTCCGGTGAACTTTTGTATGCGAAAAGTCATCTCCGGTGAACTTTTGTATTGGGAAAGTCATCTCCGGTGAACTTTTGTATTGGGAAAGTCATGCCCGGTGAACTTTTGTTTTGGGAAAGTCATGCCCGGTGAACTTTTGTATTGGGAAAGTCATCTCCGGTGAACTTTTGTATGGGAAAAGTCATCTCCGGTGAACTTTTGTATTGGGAAAGTCATCTCCGGTGAACTTTTGTATGGGAAAAGTCATCTCCGGTGAACTTTTGTATTGGGAAAGTCATCTCCGGTGAACTTTTGTATGGGAAAAGTCATCTCCGGTGAACTTTTGTATTGGGAAAGTCATCTCCGGTGAACTTTTGTATTGGGAAAGTCATCTTCGGTGAACTTTTGTATGGGAAAAGTCATCTCCGGTGAACTTTTGTATTGGGAAAGTCATCTCCGGTGAACTTTTGTATGGGAAAAGTCATCTCCGGTGAACTTTTGTATTGGGAAAGTCATGCCCGGTGAACTTTTGTATTGGGAAAGTCATCTCCGGTGAACTTTTGTATGGGAAAAGTCATCTCCGGTGAACTTTTGTATTGGGAAAGTCATCTCCGGTGAACTTTTGTATTGGGAAAGTCATCTCCGGTGAACTTTTGTATGGGAAAAGTCATCTCCGGTGAACTTTTGTATTGGGAAAGTCATCTCCGGTGAACTTTTGTATGGGAAAAGTTATCTCCGGTGAACTTTTGTATTGGGAAAGTCATCTCCGGTGAACTTTTGTATTGGGAAAGTCATCTCCGGTGAACTTTTGTATGGGAAAAGTCATCTCCGGTGAACTTTTGTATGGGAAAAGTCATCTCCGGTGAACTTTTGTATTGGGAAAGTCATCTCCGGTGAACTTGTGTATGGGAAAAGTCATCTCCGGTGAACTTTTGTATTGGGAAAGTCATCTCCGGTGAACTTTTGTATGGGAAAAGTCATCTCCGGTGAACTTTTGTATTGGGAAAGTCATCTCCGGTGAACTTTTGTATTGGGAAAGTCATGCCCGGTGAACTTTTGTATTGGGAAAGTCATGCCCGGTGAACTTTTGTATTGGGAAAGTCATCTCCGGTGAACTTTTGTATTGGGAAAGTCATCTCCGGTGAACTTTTGTATTGGGAAAGTCATCTCCGGTGAACTTTTGTATGGGAAAAGTCATCTCCGGTGAACTTTTGTATTGGGAAAGTCATCTCCGGTGAACTTTTGTATGGGAAAAGTCATCTCCGGTGAACTTTTGTATTGGGAAAGTCATCTCCGGCTGAACTTTTGTATGGGAAAAGTCATCTCCGGTGAACTTTTGTATTGGGAAAGTCATCTCCGGTGAACTTTTGTATTGGGAAAGTCATGCCCGGTGAACTTTTGTATTGGAAAATTCATGCCCGGTGAACTTTTGTATTGGGAAAGTCATCTCCGGTGAACTTTTGTATGGGAAAAGTCATCTCCGGTGAACTTTTGTATGGGAAAAGTCATCTCCGGTGAACTTTTGTATGGGAAAAGTCATCTCCGGTGAACTTTTGTATTGGGAAAGTCATCTCCGGTGAACTTTTGTATGGGAAAAGTCATCTCCGGTGAACTTTTGTATTGGGAAAGTCATCTCCGGTGAACTTTTGTATTGGAAAAGTCATGCCCGGTGAACTTTTGTATTGGGAAAGTCATCTCCGGTGAACTTTTGTATTGGGAAAGTCATCTCCGGTGAACTTTTGTATTGGGAAAGTCATCTCCGGTGAACTTTTGTATTGGGAAAGTCATGCCCGGTGAACTTTTGTATTGGGAAAGTCATCTCCGGTGAACTTTTGTATGGGAAAAGTCATCTCCGGTGAACTTTTGTATTGGGAAAGTCATCTCCGGTGAACTTTTGTATTGGGAAAGTCATCTCCGGTGAACTTTTGTATGGGAAAAGTCATCTCCGGTGAACTTTTGTATTGGGAAAGTCATCTCCGGTGAACTTTTGTATTGGGAAAGTCATCTCCGGTGAACTTTTGTATTGGGAAAGTCATCTCCGGTGAACTTTTGTATTGGGAAAGTCATCTCCGGTGAACTTTTGTAT